>NC_054865.1:58639918-58917418 GCF_018320785.1 Cheilinus undulatus | reverse complement strand
ACGGATGGATGGATGGATGGATGGATGGATGGATGGATGGATGGATGGACGGATGGATGGATTGATGGATGGACTGATGGATGGATGGATGGATGGATGGATGGATGGATGGATGGATGCTGGATGGATGGATGATGGATGGATGGATGGATGGATGGATGACAGACGGATGGATGGATGGATGACAGATGGATGGATGGCAGATAGACGGATGGATGGTTTGATGACAGATGGATGGATGGATGATGGATGGATGGATGGATGACAGATAGATGGATGGATGATGGATGGATGGATGGATGGATAGATGGATGGTTTGATGACAGATGGATGGATGGATGATGGATGGATGGATGGATGGATGATGGATGGATGATGGATGGATGACAGATGGATGGATGGATGGATGGATGGATGGATGGATGGATGGATGGATGGATGACAGATAGATGGATGGATGGATGGATGACAGATGGATGGATGGATGGATGGATGGATGGATGGATGGATGGATGACAGATGGATGGATGGATGATGGATGGATGGATGGATGGATGGATGGATGGATGACAGACGGATGGATGGATGACAGATGGATGGATGGCAGATAGACGGATGGATGGTTTGATGACAGATGGATGGATGGATGATGGATGGATGGATGGATGACAGATAGATGGATGGATGATGGATGGATGGATGGATGGATAGATGGATGGTTTGATGACAGATGGATGGATGGATGATGGATGGATGGATGGATGACAGATAGATGGATGGATGATGGTTGGATGTCTGCACATGCTCAGACTAACATTCCTGTCTTATGCTGTATTTGTGTATGTCTGTATTTCGTTATTCCAGGTGATGTACCTGTTTTTTCTCTCCGATCTCCATATGACTGAGCAGATATCTAAACAAAGACAAGCCCCGCCTCTAACTGGGCTCCTGACGGCGGTCTAAAATAAGAAGACTGAGGGGGGCTGAAGCAGACTCCATGGTGGTGGAGGAGGGTTGGACTGGCTCCTGTAATAGTTGTAGCGGTATCCTATTTCCTGTGTTTGCTTTGCTGGAGCAGATCTGTTACTGGAAGATTAGGCCGGGATGGGATGTTGACGTTAAACCTGAACTGGAAACTGGGAGGTGACGCTGAGATACAACAACACACAGACACGGCGTCAGTGGGAGGTCAGAGGTCACCTGACCTCAGAAACGTTCACATCAACCAGAAGATGATGGTGTTTGGTGTCCATCCTCATCATTACACGCTGATTTATTTAACCATGACAAAGCATCTCATTAGCCCTAGCATTACTGAAACGGTGGTTAGATACACTATATGGACAAAAGTATTCAGACACCTGGCCATTCCACCATTCCAGGTACTTTAATACCTGCAGCTCTAACAGCCTCCTCTCTTCTCTGAATGCTTTCCTCAACATTCTGGAGTGTTTCTGTGGGAATGTGTGTCCACTCATCCTGTAGAGCATTGATGAGGTCAGGCTCTGATGTTGGACCAGAAGGTCTGGACCACAATCTCTGGTCCTGTTCATCCCAGAGGTGCTGGATGGGGTTGAGGTCAGGACTCTAGTCTTTCTAGTCCTTCTCTGGTCTCTGGGCCACAGTCCTGCTGGAACAGTGAAGGGTCTTCCCCAAACTGTTGGAAGCGTAGCATGGTCCAGAATGTCTTGGTCTGCTGAAGCATTAAGACTGACCTTCACTGGAGATAAGGGGTCTAGACCAGACCCTGAAAACCAGCCCCATACCAGTATCCCTCCACCAAACTTCACAGTCAGACAGGTAACGTTCTCCCAGCATCCTCCAGACCCAAACTCCACCATGATTGGTCGCTCCACAGTCCAGTGTCAGTGTGTTTTACTCCATCTGATGCTTTCACTGGACTTGGTGATGTGAGGCTTGCATGCAGCTGTTGCCATGGAAACCCATTCATGAAGCTCCTGCTGCAGTTTTAGTGTTTCCATTGATACCAGCGTGTGGCTGTCTCTATTTATTCAGTCAAACTGGGACATTTTCAACCTGCAGTATCTTGTTCTTCTGTGTTTTTTATGACCCATCTATTATGTTATTTAAGTTCATTATCCTGTGTTTTATGTTGTATTTAAAGTAGACTGAGCTGCATTTATAATTCTGTTGTTTGCCTGCAAAGACAGTGAAGATATTCATTCATTTAAACAGAAGCTAAACCATCTTTATTCTCCTGGGTATGTCTGTCAGAACCAAACCCTCGTAGGTCTTTAGACTCCCTGGTTAAACCTTTGGGCCCTCCGACATGAAGGAGCCTGGGATGGCCCTGAGAGGAGAGGCGGGGAGGGGAGGGGGGACTGTGGGTGGTAGAGCTTTTGAAGCAGGAGCTTTTATGAGCGCTGTGATTACAGTGAGGCTCAAAGTAGGTCACACACTTCAGGCCTGCTCAAACAAAGACCAGGAGTGTTCTCACGGAGCACCACGATCAGCACGTTCACAGAATTATGGTTAAAGGGAGCGGAGCGGCACGCCGCTGCACAGCTCGGCCTCTATCTGCATCCACTTCCATGACCTCACAGCCACGCTGATAAGAAGTGGTAACGTGTGGGAAGGACCTCTGTGTAGAGTGAGACTCATGACCCTGCAGGACCTGCAGCGGATACATCATCTCAACTAAATAAACTCAGACTCTGATGAGGAGATAAAAAATAATACGACAGGATATGGCTGGGAAATGCACATGCTCTAATAGAAAATCTCAGACCAACAGCCATCGGCGTTACGTTTCACATCTGTCTGCTTTTTTAACAGCCTTCAGGAGAATGGAGGCGGGCCTGAGATGACCCTAACTCATCAAACTCAGCAGCTTGGTCCAGTCCTTCTACACACTGCAGCCGGTGAGCCTGAGAGTCCAGGTCAGAGCTTAAATCCTGATCCAGGAGTCGTAGGGACCTGTCGGACCTAAAGATTGCTGGGTTTATCCCGTCTACTTCTGGGCCCCCTCTGACAGGAAGTCTAGCGTGTTTCATTTTTCTTTCTACCTTCTACGATTCGTTCAAACACGTCAGAGATGCAAAAACCAGGAGTAAACAAACCAAACCAACCACCCAGGACATAGAGCTATGAGTGGGGGGACCACACATCCTGACTGGACCGGGACGGTCCCGTTTTTAGACTTCATCTACCACACTAAGTCCCTGTTTTTAAGAGCCTCTCTCTGATTTTAGCCACCTGAAATATCAAAAGAATGCATTACGCCACTAACACAGCATTTTCCTGTTCAAGTATGGTAGTGTTCTCTATGGTAAAGAAGCCATGAGGCGTCTCATCGTTATGTCGACTTTTTCAGCACTGCGGCCCTACACCAGAACAACGAGTCTGCAGCCCTGGACCTCAGTCTCTGACATGCAGCTTAGGAGAGCTCATCAACAGAGACACGCACACACACACACACACAGATGTGCACACACACACAGATGTGCACACGCACTCAGACGTGCACACACACTCAGACGTGCACACACACAGATGTGCACCTGCTCTGAATGCACTCTCAACCAATCACACGCCTACATCTCATGACAGACAGACATACGGTTTCTCACCAACACTGCTGAACATGATGCATTCACTGACATTACGGAAAACTCAGTAACTTCCATGTCAGAACCTTTTTTACTCTAGTTTTTTAGTTTTAACCAAGGTTAACTGATTGTTGCTGGTTTAAATCAATTTTTCATCCCATTCCTCCTAATTTCCAACAACTTTTTTGCACTTTAGAGCCATTTCAGCCACTTTTTAATCCCCTTTTACAATTATTTTTGCCACTTTTATCCATCGTTGACTATATTATTTCCCACTTTTATCTAACTTATGCCACTTTTAACCCATATATCTTATTTAAGAATCTAATTTCACCACATTTTCCACCATTATTAACCAATTTTAACCCATTTTATGTTTTTAAAAAAAGTTATTTTCATTTTAAGAAGGCTATTTACTACACAAATGAATAAATAAAGATATTTGTTGCTTTAATAAGAGTGGTTATTATTCAGGTCAAATATAAAATGGGGTTTTCATAGCTTTAACTTTACAGTAGACCATGATTTTGCTGACCTTCATGGTCCCCTAGTTTGGCTGGGTCCCAGAAACCTCCCCCTTTATCCCCCCTTATGAACGGCCTTGTCTCCACCTGACTATTCTAGAATGTTCATGGCTGTTTAACCACCTTCAGCTACAGTGGGGGTCCCCGGTCTCTGGCACCTTTATTCTGGGGGTCCCCGGTCTCTGGCACCTTTATTCTGGGGGTCCCTGGTCTCTGGCACCTTTATTCTGGGGGTCCCCGGTCTCTGGCACCTTTATTCTGGGGGTCCCCGGTCTCTGGCACCTTTATTCTGGGGGTCCCCGGTCTCTGGCACCTTTATTCTGGGGTACCCCGGTCTCTGGCACCTTTATTCTGGGGGTCCCCGGTCTCTGGCACCTTTATTCTGGGGGTCCCCGGTCTCTGGCACCTTTATTCTGGGGGTCCCCGGTCTCTGGCACCTTTATTCTGGGGGTCCCCGGTCTCTGGCACCTTTATTCTGGGGTACCCCGGTCTCTGGCACCTTTATTCTGGGGTACCCCGGTCTCTGGCACCTTTATTATGGGGTACCCCGGTCTCTGGCACCTTTATTCTGGGGTACCCCGGTCTCTGGCACCTTTATTTTGTTGGTCCCCGGTCTCTGGCACCTTTATTCTGGGGGTCCCCGGTCTCTGGCACCTTTATTCTGGGGGTCCCCGGTCTCTGGCACCTTTATTCTGGGGGTCCCCGGTCTCTGGCACCTTTATTCTGGGGGTCCCCGGTCTCTGGCACCTTTATTCTGGGGTACCCCGGTCTCTGGCACCTTTATTCTGGGGTACCCCGGTCTCTGGCACCTTTATTCTGGGGTACCCCGGTCTCTGGCACCTTTATTTTGGGGGTCCCCGGTCTCTGGCACCTTTATTCTGGGGTACCCCGGTCTCTGGCACCTTTATTCTGGGGTACCCCGGTCTCTGGCACCTTTATTTTGGGGGTCCCCGGTCTCTGGCACCTTTATTTTGGGGGTCCCCGGTCTCTGGCACCTTTATTCTGGGGTACCCCGGTCTCTGGCACCTTTATTCTGGGGGTCCCCGGTCTCTGGCACCTTTATTCTGGGGGTCCCCGGTCTCTGGCACCTTTATTCTGGGGGTCCCCGGTCTCTGGCACCCTTATTCTGGGGGTCCCCGGTCTCTGGCACCTTTATTCTGGGGGTCATGGGCTGAAAAGGTTGAGAACCCCTGCCATAGAATGTTTTCTTAGAAATGCTAAAAACCCTGGGATTATTTCATGTTAGGAGCTAATTCTAGACATATAAATGACCCTCAGAAAACTGCCCCCCCCCCCAAAAAAAACAGCTGATCAAAGTTTGACTGCTGATATTTTAGTTGACCAATGAATTCTCTGTGTTTTAGGTCGTCTTTAAAGACTCAGATGTTTTAGTTTGCTGGCCTTGTTGAGCGGTCGGTCTGTCCCTAAGGAGAACGTACGCTTCCTCATGGATCATAACCAGAGGATTTAACGCTCACACCTTGCTTTTTTATGAATGAGAGAGTCATCTAAAGGCATCCAGGAGTCCTTCCTCAGCCTCGGGCGCTGTCTTTGTGTGAAACCATCTCTCCTCCCTGAGATTTCAAAGAGGGGAATTCCTTTTTGTAAGTGGATCTGCAGATTTACTGGACGCCGTTCAAAGGTGTGTTCACTATAAAGGACACCTGAGAGGTGCTGCTGCTCTCTGAGGAGCTCTGACGGCTGTTAAAGGGCCAGACCGTGTTATTAAAGATTCACTGAGAATCAGATATCGACCAATCCTGGCTCTAGATCGGGTACGGGGTCGATCCATGGCGCCGATCTTAACATTTCCATCCCCTTCAGTGTTCATGGACCGCAGCAGCTACATCACTGTCATCAGAGCGCTGCTCGACCTCTGCTTTTTAGCTAGGTAGAGCCGGCGCTCCCACTATCTTTGAGTCCTCAGTGCTCCAACTTTTCTGGATTTAGTTGTACTCTGTGGAGAGCAGAGATAAGTGAGTATGCACCGTGAAGCAGTTTAGGGTTGCACCCTTGAGGCAGGGGTTCTCAACCTTTTCAGCCCACGACCCCCAAAATAAAGTTGCCAGAGACCGCGACCCCCACTGTACCTGAAGGTGGCTGAACAGCCAAGAACACTCTAGAATAGTCAGGTGGAGACAAGGCCGTAAACGGGAAAGCTTTCAGGCACACAGCCAAACTGGGAGTCCGTAGAGGTCAGCAAAACCATGGCTGTGATATCAATATTTCATACCTAACCTGAAAAAATACCCACTCTTATCAGAGAAAAAAATGGGGGTTTTTTGTGTAGTAAATATCCTTCTAAAAATGTAAATCCCCTCTGTTAAAAAAAAAAAAGAATAAAAATTGGTTTAAAAAATTGCTGCAATGGGTTAATAACGGCAAAAACTGGTGGAAAAGGCGGTGAAATTGGATTTCAACGGTATTTGAAAAGGGTTTGAAGAGGCAAAAATTAGAAATTGCAAAAAAAAAAAAAAAAAAACGGCAAAATGGGTTAAAGCAGCAAAAATGGGCATAAAAAGAGGTAAAAGGGGGTCAAATAGTGGCTGAAATGGAACTAAATTGGCAAAAATAGATGGAAATCTGGTGAAATTGGATGAAAAATTGATTTATAAAACTTGGCAAAAAGGGTTAACCGAGAAAGAAAAAATGGGCAGATATTGGTTAAACTAGCAAGAGAGGACATATCAAATGGTCAAATGTGGTTAAAATGGGAAAAATGGGCTTAAAAGTGGTAAAAAGGGATTTATAGTGGCAATAACGGGTCAACAGAGGCAACACTAGGCAGAAAGGGGCAAGAATTGGTTTAGAAGGGGCAAAAACAGGCAGAAAAAAAGTGGTGGAAAGGGTTTAAACATGAAAAAAGAGGTGTTACATGACAAAAAAATGTTAAAATTGGTGAGAAAAATAATGAAAATGGGTCAAAATTTGACAAAATTGCTGTAGAGTACCAAAAGTGTCATTTAAAAAGATTCTTAGATTTTTAGAGCATCTGGAGACCCCGTTTCAGTGTCTCGCGACCCCCAAAGGGGTCCCGACCCCAAGGTTTAGAACCACTGCTTTAAAGCACCAGAGTTTCAGTGTGAAGAGACTCAGCTGTTAAATCTAAAAGCATTAAAACAGCTGAGTCAGCAGAGTCAGGAGTTTATTCAACAGTTAAAACTCTGAAAAGTGACGACTCAGAGCCGAGGAACACCCGATTTCTCTAAGACTTCAGAAAAGAAGGAGAGCTCTGAGGGAACAGATGAGTCCAGGTTTGGGTTTTTGTGGCTTTATCTGGTCATTAAAGCCTGAGGACCCTGACCCTGACCCTGACCCTCATCTCTGGAACAGCTGAGCCCGTCAGACAGACCGCTTTCAGGAAGAGTTTCTGGGTGCACCCTGCTGTTCCAGAGCTGTTCTTACATAAAGTCAGAGCAGATCTCTGGAATGAGTACTACTTCCATTCTCTCTCTGTGTCATTTATAATTCAGGGAATGTCATTTTTTATTCAGGGAATGTTTTCTGCCTTCTGGGAAATATCCCATAATAAAGGGAGCCAAAACAAACCGTACTCAGAGTTCATGTGGTCGGATGGGGAAACGAGCAAAAAAAGCAAACTGCTCTGACTTGTTTGGAGCCGCGCCAGTTCTTTGACTTCCACGGGCATAAATCAGAGCGCTGGTGGAGGAGATCCAGCCTTACATAATCCAGAAACACCACGGCATGTGGGGAAGGATCAGGCTAAGGAACGCCGTCAGAACAAGGCTGTTAAATCAGACGGGCTTCTGCTATCAGCTGAGTCTGTGAGGGAATGTTACTGCTGCTGTTATAACATTCCCCTTCTTTAGACCAGAGAATGTGACGTTAGAGTCCAGGGCTCCACCTTCCTGCTGCCCACGGGTCGCCACGTTTAAACGTGAATGGACGGTTTTGGTCTGGAGAGTCCACACGTCCCGCCTTCTTCCCACGTGGACTTTAAACCACAGAAAAGAACCAATGAAATGTCAGAGATGCTTTTGTTGCTGCTGGTAAACATGTGCAGATGTTCCCAATCAGGCTGTATAGACAGGATGAAACTGATTTATTCCCTCAGTAAACATTTTCACACCCACTCTGTGGCTCCGCTCCAAGTCTTCTTCATCCAGACCGCATTCATTTTTATATATTATGGCACATTAACCCCTCAAAGCCTGAGAACACTAACTACAGCCAGAAATCTCTCATTTTTTGGAACCGAAATAATTATTTAACTTTCTACTGAAAGCTAAAAAAATCCAAATTTACATAAAATTTAACATTTATATTTCTTGTATCTTATTTGATGCATTAGGTGTTTCTGGTAACTGATAATCCACCTGAGGACGTTTTCATCATTTATCAGAATTTATGATCATAGTGAAAATATAAAAGTATGTATTAAATGTGATACAACAGGCTTTAAGGGGTTAATGCTGGATGACATCATCAAAGGCAAGGATGGAACGTTTTATTGACCAAAGGATGACATCGTCTTCCTAAAGCCCGTCAAAGGCTTAAAGGATGACATCATCAAAGGTAAGGATGGAACGTTGGTGAAGCTGGCGATGCTGGGGCTATTTGTCCGACATAGTCGGCAACTTTTAGGAAAGTGGGCGGAGCTGGCGAGGAGTGAGGGTTTCCCAGCTGCCAACAAAGAACAGTCAATAAGGAAAAAGAATGTTGTTGTGTACAGTCATGTGCATAAGTTTAAGGCATGTATGGAGATAAGGCTTCCTAATGATGAAACCCAGAGTCAGGCTGGGCAGCATCTCTGTCTGGGCCTTTTCAGCCCGTCTTTATCTCATCACAGTAAAGCTCATCGTACTCCATTTCTGCTTCTTATCTTACATTTTTTCTCATCTCATCAAACCTTATCTCATCATCTCATGCTGTACTCATCATCATGTCATGGTCTCTGAGCTTCTGAAATAACTAAACCTGAGGTTGAACCACATACATACACTATATTGCCAAAAGTATTCACTCACCCATCCTAATAATGTAAATCAGGTGTTCCAGTCACTTCCATGTCCACAGGTGTATAAAATCATCACCTAGGCATGCAGACTGTTTCTACAAACATCAGTGAAAGAATGGCTCGCTCTCAGGAGCTCAGTGAATTCCAGCGTGGTACTGTGATAGGATGCCACCTGTGCAACAAGTCCAGTGGTGAAACTTCCTGGCTCCTAAATATTCCACAGTCAACTGTCAGTGGTATTATAACAAAGTGGAAGCCATTGGGAACGACAGCAACTCAGCCACCAAGTGGTAGGCCACGTAAAATGACGGGTCAGAGGATGCTGAGGTCATAGTGCACAGAGGTCACCAACTTTCTGCAGAGTCAATGGCTACAGACCTCCAAACTTCATGTGGCCTTCAGATTAGCTCAAGAACAGTGGTAGAGAGCTTCATGGAATGGGTTTCCATGGTAACAGCTGCATCCAAGCCATACATCACCAAGGTCAATGCAAAGCGTGGGATGCAGTGGTGTAAAGCACGCCGCCACTGGACTCTAGAGCAGTGGAGACGCCTTCTCTGGAGTGACCAATCACGCCTCTCCATCTGGGGATCTGATGGACCAGTCTGGGTTTGGTGGTTGCCAGGAGAACGGTACTTGTCTGACTGCATTGTGCCAAGTGTAAAGTTTGGTGGAGGGGGGATTATGGTGTGGGCTTGTTCTTCAGGAGCTGGGCTTGGCCCCTTAGTTCCAGTCAAAGGAACTCTGAATGCTTCAGCATACCAAGAGATTCTGGACAATTCCATGCTCCCAACTTTGTGGGAACAGTTTGGGGATGGCCCCTTCCTGTTCCAACATGACTGTGCACCAGTGCACAAAGCAAGGTCCATAAAGACATGGAGGAGAGAGTTTGGTGTGGATCAACTTGACTGGCCTGCACAGAGTCCTGACCTCAACCCCATAGAACACCTTTGGGATGAATTAGAGCGGAGACTGAGAGCCAGGCCTTCTGGTCCAACATCAGTGTGTGACCTCACAAATGTGCTTCTGGAAGAATGGTCAAAAATTCCCATAAACACACTCCTAAACCTTGTGGAAAGCCTTCCCAGAAGAGTTGAAGCTGTTATAGCTGCAAAGGGTGGACCCACGTCAGATTAAACCCTCTGGATTAAGAATGGGATGTCACTGAAGTTCATATGAGAGTCAAGGCAGGTGAGCGAATACTTTTGGCTATATGGTGTATGTCTGAATTTACTCCATCCACAGACAGAAAGACAGAAAAACAGAGCAGACGGAGCAGACGGAGCAGACGGAGTCGTACTCACCCACGGTGTCACAGGGTTCATCTTTATGAACGCAGAAATCTGTCCTGGAAGAAAAACAACAGCTTCCCTCAGTCTGAGCATTTAAAGATATTTGAATAAAAGTGAACAAACTGATGGTTGAAGACACGCTAATGTTCATGAAGGAGACACTCATGGAGCATCTGCTGAGGCTCTGACTACATAACCTCTGCTATAACCTGGGTCCCTGGTCTCTGCTGTGGTCTGGTTGTTGGCCGTGGATCCAGGAGTTGATCTGAATCTCTTAACCCTCAGATCCTACTATGTCCTTTTTGAGGACATTCATCATTTTTATCATCATTATTTTGAGTTGATAGTCACATTTTTATAGATTAAGGCATCAAAGTTATTATTTTTCTACATATAAAAAAAAAAAAAATGTTATTGATGCCAAATAGCTCCTTCCATCCTTGTTTGTCTAAAATCTGGACAATAGACTTCCATTAAAAACACATTTTCTGATTGTGTGTCTATGGCACCAAAACAACATACAGCAACCTTTTCTATGCAGTCACTCGATCACCAGGGCTCTAAATTTCACCATCCCACAGTGATCCAGCACACTGAAAAAAGGAGACTGGCCAACTCTTGGACTAATGTAAGGATCTTGGGTGTATTTAGCACAATTACCTCATGTTTTAAAGTTAAACGTAAATATATAGTGTAGAAACTACATGATATGTAGAGAGAGTACATGAATTTGTTCAGATCATGTTGGGATGAAGTGGGTCAATAAAGTTGTGATGTTAACTATTGTGATACCGCGCGCAATCTCATCTTGCGCGCTTTGCATTGTGGGAAGAAGAAGGTAACCGTCTCACCTCTAAGGGCTCGTGGTACGGAACGCCACACCACTACTCCCTCGGTAAGTCTGGATTTTCTAACTAAATATTGTCGAAATCTCAGCCAAATATAGTTTACTGTCTTGAGAATCACTATGTAACGTTAACGTTAAATAAGTGCTGTGAGCTTATTTGCTCGCGCTATTTTATCACCTTGTTTCATTTGAATTTGTTTTTTGAGCGGGAGCCATTCATGGTACATTCAACCTAACTTTGCGGCGCTCCTTTGTCTTCTGTTTGAATTGGTTTGCTAGCTGACTGTTCAGTTACATCGTGGGTTAACTGCACCATGGCCGTAGCGTTAGTGAAATTTTGTCATTTAGCAGCTGCTGCTAATGTCATCAGTGGCGTTAAGTTAGCGAACCCCCGCCCCTCCGCTCCTCAAACACCATGTAATGAGACCATGAGCAGAAGGAGAGGAAATTCAAACAGAAGAGGGCACATTAACTGGTGTGCGTCTGCTATGTTTGAAGCAGTGGGAGCAATAATCACGGAGCGATGGCCTGCAGCTGCTTAATGTAGGAAACTCTTATCTTTTTGGGGATACAGGCTGGTGGCTTTGCAGTGTCACCCCAGTGTTTGAACATGGAACATGGTTAATCTGTGCTAGGCCTCAGTAATGAGAAGGGGTTTTCTGTTCTCATCAGAGAAGGCAACAATCACATTAATTATTTGATAGTTTATGATGGTATATGTTAGTTTATGCAGTGTACCTAGATAAAGTTGCTGGTAAGTGTACATTGAATGTATGTTTATTGAAATACAGTTTTGTAATGCCTAGATTTGTTTTCCTTTTTGCTGCAGAGTGACAGACAAACTCATGTCTGCATATCACCTGGAGTCAGCTGATGGATCATGGGCTCAGGTTTTTGTGGTGAGAACAGGACGTTGTATTTGCTCTTATAGTTACTGTAATTATAATGCATTACAGATTTTAATGAATCACTCAGCACATGCATACACACACTGGCCACCTCATTAATACATCTGTGCAATCTAATACAACAACTCTGTCATAGGTTCAACTTTTATCTGTATATATTGTCAGGTACAGTCATGGATGAAAATATTGAAATTTTTCGAGAAAATACATAATTTTTACCTGAAATGGTTTCAATCACAAATGTTTTTGGTATGCATGTGTTTATTTCCTTTATGTTCATTGGAACAACACAAAAATCAGAAGAAAAAAGACAAAATTGACATAATTTTACACAAAACTAAAAAAATGGGCCGGACAAAATTATTGTCACCCTCAACTTAATATTTGGTTTCACAGCCTTGGAAATAAATAACTGAAACCAATCTCTTCCTATAACCATCAACAAGCTTCTTACTCCTCTCAGCTGGAATTTTGGACCACTCTTCTTCTTCAAACTGCTCCAGGTCTCTCAGATTTGAAGGGTGCTTCTTCAACAGCAGTTCTGAGATCTCTCCATAGGTGTTCAATGGGATTTAGATCTGGACTCATTGCTGGCCTCTTCAGAACTCTCCAGCTTTGTCTCCAACCATTTCTTGGTGCTTTCTGAGGTATGTTTGGGGTCACTGTCCTGCTGGAACACCCATGACCTCTGACCCAGACCCAGCTTTCTGACACTAGGCCCTACATTGCGGCCCAAAATCTTTTGATAGTCTCAGATTTCATGATTCCTGTCACACAGTCAAGGCACCCACTGCCAGAGGCAGCAAAACAACCCCAAAACATCCTTGAAGCTCCTCCATGTTTGACTGTAGGTACTGTGTTCTTTTCTTTGTAGGCCTCATTCTGTTTTCTGTCAACAGTAGAATGACCTGCTTTTCCAAAAAGCTCTACCTTAGTCTCATCTGTCCACTAAATGTTCTCCCAGAAGGATTGAGGCTTACTCAGGTACATTTTTGCAAACTCCAGTCTGGCTTTTTTCTGTCTCTTTGTCAGCAGTGGGGTTCTCCTGGGTCTCCTGCCATAGCGCTTCATCTCATTCAGATGACCACGTATGGTCCCAGCTGACACTTTTGCACCCTGAGTCTGCAGGACAGCCTGAATCTGTGTGGAAGTTGACTGAGGATGTTTATCCACCATTCCAACTATCCTGCGTTGCATTCTTTTGTCAGTTTTTCTCTTCCGTCCACGTCCAGGGAGATTAGCCACAGCTCCATGGTTATAAACTTCTTTAACTTCCCTGATCTAACCTTTTGCAATCAGTCGATGTGAACCCAACGCTGAACAAGCAGTGTGTGTTCCTGCGCTCTGGAGGCGTGGCTTCAGAGGGAAGTCTAAGGAAAATGGCCTGGACTTTTGTTTGTGTATTTGTAAAATGTGGGCTGCTTGAACTGTTTTTCCAGGATCTCCAACCATACCTTTAATCCTTCTTTGTTTTCACTTTCACCGTGAATGGTGCTAGAAGTGTTCCAGTTCATTTGTGATGCTCCCATGATCAGGAATGTACAAGAGAGATGGCCAGCTGTTTTTGATGCAGTGGAGGTCGTTTAAAAAATGATGCCCTGACTAGCTGTGTCATAGATAATGAGTTCATTTGTAAAAGTAATGCTTGACTTCATTGAGATGTGTTTCCAAATATTCAATCGCAGAACCCAGGTGATTAACCATGCACAGTGCACGCCATGGTATGGCGGGCAGGTGTAGTTTTGTTGTTAGAAATGTCTTCTAAAATCTGTGGGCTGCACCGTAACTTAAAGATAATTTCATGTTGTTTCAGATAAATGTGGAGTTTAAGCGCATCACAACCACGCCTCCACAACCAAGGTTTCTGTCGCAGCCTGGCCTTCTCTCTGACAACTGCTGAGAGTGTTTGCAAAGCGATCGGGGGAGCAGGGCAAAAAGCTGAAAGACATAGCTGCCATGATGACAGTAAGAACTTTTACCTCTAAACTGTTTAACTATGAAGTGAATATGCATTGCATTAGGTCAGTAAAAGATTTATATGCATCCATTGTAAAGTTCAACTCTCTTAACCTGAGTACTGATTCCACTGAAAGGACCCAGTCATTTTTATCATGCATTCACTGTCCCACTGTGAGAAATGTATCATCTCTGGAGATGATATAAAATCCGGTCCATAAAGGTCAGGACCAAACAGGTTGTTTTAATGTTTTGTTGATACTGGTGTCACATGCTGACTGTTTAAAAAAGTCAGAGTTTTTGTCTTTGGTCACTTTCTTCTGTGCTACTGAAAACTTGAGTTCAAATATCTTTTTTTGTTATAATTCTTAAGGATGACATTGAAGGGAGTCCCTCATTAAAGGACTCTGCATCTATCTGAACGAGAATCCCAACGCCGTGCTGCAGGAGTACATGGTGAGTGTTTGTGAGTAGATTGTGGCTTTGCTACATTTCAAAACGTATTCAGTTAACCCTGTGATCCTACTTGGACTGTTTAGGTCCATTTGCCCTCTTTATCACCTTGGCAAAGTGATTCCAGTGCTGAGATTAAGACGAATGGTCCAAACAGTCCACTTTTCCTCCATAGCCCCCCATTATGAAAGTGAAAAACCCTATTTTGACCCCTCTGCCACAGAGTGAAAAAAAAATATTGTTTCTCTTACATTAGGGATTACACCAGTGTGAAAACACTTCAAATTTGTAAACCTAATGAAAGAAGAAAAAATCCACCATCTTCCTACACTGCACTGACCCTCATCTGACAAGGGTGGAAACTGGGACTGGGGTAGAGCCCTGGGGTATAACAAGTCCAGGTTAATGATAAAAAATCATTCAGGAACATGAAAACAACTTTGAGAAAAAATGAGGATGAGAATTCAATCTTTACATCAGTTTGAAAAGCTTGAAGGCTCCTCTTCATTTGATCTGGAAGTCATGTCTGTTTTTTTTCTCTCTCTCTGAAATTCTCCGTGAACGGCAGCATGGAGGGCGCTCTTTGGCTGAAGTGATCTGCTATGCTGCTTACATGGGTTTAAATAAACTATAGCGTTAGAATTGCTGTATCCAAAAACATTTTTTTTTTTCTGTAAAGCCTCAAGAAATGTTTTATCTTTAACCAGGACCTGACTGAGGCCACTGCACTGAGTGCCACTGAGAAAACAACAGCGGGAATCTACGTCACCAGAGAGACGCCAGGCGATGGCTTTTCTGATGGTGGCAGCATCATCGAGGGCGTGGTGGTTCTTCAAGATCTGGATAATGTGGCCTTTGCAACAGCCTTGCTCTTTGGACTTTTTTACTCTTTGAACATGAGGTATCCGTCACAGCGCCGCTACACTGTCGAAGTGATTCAGTAGGTGGTAATGGAGTTGGATGTGACTCAACTCCAGAGGAAAGCTCAAAGCTTAAAGACAGAAAGGAGAGTTCACTGTTGTTGCACACGTGAGGCAGATGTTTAGTTTAATTTAGTTGGAGTAAAGAATTTTCAAATCTTCTAAGAAGAATTCTACTTCTAAGAGTACCACTCAGACGTAGCTCTCGTAGGAATCGTTCTTTGTGTGCAGGCCCTACCTGTGGGACCAGAGAGGTGTTCAGGTTAGTTTTAGACTGGTGTGTAAGTTATGAAACATTGACCTTGTGTAGATTATTTCAGGTTCTTCTGCTGTTCCAGTTCCTACAACAGTATTGCGTTAGATATGGACACAGTTCCATAATCTTATGTACGGGGTGAATTCATGGCTGGACTGAAGGCAGTGTCACAGTTTGGAAATATTTACCTGTTACTTGTATAAGTGACACTTAAACCTTGAATCTTAGTTGATGACCAGTTTTTTTTTTTTTCCCTAAATGGCATCTTTCAGATTATTGGAGACAAAACACGTGTATTTATTTTATTGCACTTTGTGTATTTGGGTCTGCAGATTTCAGTTAGATAATTTGAAGGCAGTTTTCTCAAAGTGAATGTGTATTTGCTGTACACTGGCTGTATATTTCATAGCTGGAGTTATAGGACATTTTATTCATAAAACCTTAACTGCCATGTAGACAGGGCCATTTTTCCCCCTCTTCCTCTCTGCTAAAAGTTCTCTAAATAGCAGCATTCTTCAGTTTTAGTTTCTATTTCTCTTTACAAGTGAAGAGATGGAGAACTGTACACAGTCTGAATATTCCCATCAGGCGGTGTGAAATGGGATGTTTCAGCTGGAGTAAATATTTTAAATACTTCTAAGATTCTGTTTTGAACCAAGATGTTACATTGAGGTCAGTGTTGGAATTTTGACCCTTGAATAAAGGTTTTGATATGCAACTGTTCATTTTTATTTTTAATTGGGGTAAAAATTGGTAATGTTAATGATTAAGAGAGTTAATAGAAAGGTATTAGACATTAAAATAAATGATTGCTGGAATGGCAATGGTAACTAACGTTTTCACATTTCAAATCAGTTCTATAGTTACATCATTATTTAGTTTACTAATGTTGTTTAATTTAATCTTGACAATAGAGGCCTTGAACATAATGTTTGTATTTTTCTCTTCAAAGATGGTTGCCTGTAACCTTTTTCAAAAGAAAAGGTCTAATTTCCATTCTGTGACTGAGTCGATAAAACACTGAAAAACTGACATTACTTGTTCACTGTTGATTTGTATTACAGTAGAACAATAATGTCAGCTCAATTACTGAACTACTGTTGCTGCATTGAAATTAGACATTTTATTTTGAAAGGTTACTAGTGGTTACAGGCCTCCATTGTAAAATTGTGTAATTGACACTAGAATATAATACTAACATGTAATATTAAAATGACGTGTAGTATTTAAGTGACCAAATAGTATGGGAGTAAGTTATTGAATGGTGTTGAACTAAAGTGATAAAGGATTAAAATGTTCCAAGAGCTCAAATTACTTTATCAAAACATGTTTCAATCACACTGTACCAACACAAAATACACAGGTTTATTAAACGTGAATAACTTGTGTTAATTTAACTCAATTGTTTAAGTTGCTACCAAAGCAAAACATCCGTGTGCAACCAATGTCCACTATTGAATTAAGTTAATCCAACATGTTCCTTTTTTCAGTGCAGATAGTGCCAGCGCACCATTTTAACCCCTTCAGCAACGCACATGCAGGACTTCTTCCATGGACTCAGAGTGTTTGAAGCGCTATTTCATCCACTAAACATCATCAGAATTAAATCAATTGATTGGTGCCACTAGACATGGATGTCTGAGAGTGGGCTACATGTGTAAGGGAAAGTGTGTGTGCTCCTACGTGTGTGCTCGGGTGTGAATCTGCATCTATGTTTACAGCCGAACACGCCATAAGTGGAGTGTTTACAGTCGAAAATGCTACTTCTGAGTTGTGCAGCCTGGGACTAAGAAAGGGGGACATTTGGACAATTTCAACTTTGCCCTCACTTCATAGCAAGTGGATGGACATGCATGAGGATGCACAGGTCCTTTCCATCAACAGGAGAGAATATATCATATCTCAAGTAGATTTGTATCTGCACGTAATGAGCATAATCGTGGTCACATGTTGGTTAGAGGTGGAAATGCGCGTGTTCGTGATTCATATCCTACATAGTTCCTCTGAATTTTTATGTCTGTACATAAAATAAACCTAACATGAACAAATGCATTCACTCTCATATGATTGGTAGAGGAGGAGGCTGGAGGAAAGGATGGTAAAGCTGGCATGTTTTTGGCTCAGATAGACTCATCTGTTTAGCATGGACGCTATCTCACTGAATCACAGTCAGAGGCAGAGTGGACAATAACTGGTTAGTGGTCAGGGTTGAAGTTGTGGAAGAGATTTGAGTCAGTGAAAATTAAAAATAATAATAATAAAAGAGTGTTTTATTAACAGTTTTCTGTATGTCCAGAATATGGACAAACAAGGACAGATGGAGCTAAAATATGGCACTACAAAAAAAATGTCAATGCATCAAAATCAATTTAACTACTCATCATCGACATGGCCCAGACTGTATTTATTAAAAAGGTTTTAATCTAGATCATTTTATATGGGAATTATGGTGTTTTTGTGTTTTTTACCATAAAAAATAACAGTGACATGGTGGACAATAACTGGCATAAAAGGGTGTAACTTTGAACTTTTTTTTTTTTTCTATTTATTTTTAGTGGTCAGGGTTGAAGTTGTTGAAGAGATCTGAAGCAGAGAAAGTAAAAAAATGTTCTAAAAATGATTATTTTATTAACACATTTCTGCATGTCTGATTTCTGAACATGCTGGCCTCAGCCATGCTTAAAATTACAAGGGAGCGAGGGTTAAAGACCGACACGTTCCTCTCTTTTCATGGTTGCAGCCATGTTTTCACACAGAGCTGGTCCCTCCTAAAACACACACCCGCATCCTCACTACCTTTAATCACCGACCATCAGACCCCATCCTTCCCCGTGGACCGCACTAACGGGGCCTGACTCAGCCTGTTTGTGTGACTCAGCTCGGCCGCTGATCGCTCAGCACAGCTGGCGGCGTTCCCGGACTGCAGCGCCGGATCAGCTGGACGAGGAAGCGACATTAAGTGGAGCTGACGCCCGTTTGGAGAGAGATGGAGGAAAACAGACGGAGAGAGCTGAAGCTGCAGAACGACAGCAGAGACAGGGGTGAGGAAGAGAGAGGAAGACTGGGGAAGAGGGAGGAAGAGAGAGGAAGAGAGAGGAAGACTGGGGAAGAGGGAGGAAGAGAGAGGAAGAGAGAGGAAGAGAGAGGAAGAGTGAGGAAGAGTGAGGAAAAGTGAGGAAGAGAGAGGAAGAGAGAGGAAGAGTGAGGAAGAGTGAGGAAAAGTGAGGAAGAGAGAGGAAGAGAGAGGAAGACTGAGGAAGAGGGAGGAAGAGAGAGGAAGAGAGAGGAAGAGAGAGGAAGAGTGAGGAAGAGTGAGGAAGAGTGAGGAAAAGTGAGGAAGAGAGAGGAAGAGAGAGGAAGACTGAGGAAGAGGGAGGAAGAGAGAGGAAGAGAGAGGAAGACTGGGGAAGAGGGAGGAAGAGAGAGGAAGAGAGAGGAAGAGAGAGGAAGAGTGAGGAAGAGTGAGGAAGAGTGAGGAAGAGAGAGGAAGAGAGAGGAAGAGAGAGAAGGAGAGAGGAGAGAGGAAGAGAGAGGAGGAGAGAGGACGAGAGAGAAGGAGAGAGGAGAGAGAGGAAGAGAGAGAAGGAGAGAGGAGAGAGGAAGAGAGAGAAGGAGAGAGGAGAGAGAGGAAGAGAGAGGAAGAGAGAGGAAGAGTGAGGAAGAGAGAGGAAGAGAGAGGAAGAGAGAGGAAGACTGGGGAAGAGGGAGGAAGAGAGAGGAAGAGAGAGGAAGAGTGAGGAAGAGAGAGGAAGAGAGAGGAAGAGAGAGGAAGAGAGAGGAAGAGTGAGGAAGAGAGAGGAAGAGAGAGGAAGACTGGGGAAGAGAGAGGAAGAGAGAGGAAGAGAGAGGAAGAGAGAGGAAGAGTGAGGAAGAGTGAGGAAAAGTGAGGAAGAGAGAGGAAGAGAGAGGAAGAGTGAGGAAGAGAGAGGAAGAGAGAGGAAGAGTGAGGAAGAGAGAGGAAGAGAGAGGAAGAGAGAGGAAGAGTGAGGAAGAGAGAGGAAGAGTGAGGAAGAGAGAGGAAGACTGGGGAAGAGGGAGGAAGAGAGAGGAAGAGAGAGGAAGAGTGAGGAAGAGAGAGGAAGAGAGAGGAAGAGAGAGGAAGACTGGGGAAGAGGGAGGAAGAGAGAGGAAGAGAGAGGAAGACTGGGGAAGAGAGAGGAAGAGAGAGGAAGAGAGAGGAAGACTGGGGAAGAGAGAGGAAGAGTGAGGAAGAGAGAGGAAGAGAGAGGAAGAGTGAGGAAGAGAGAGGAAGAGAGAGGAAGACTGAGGAAGAGAGAGGAAGAGTGAGGAAGAGAGAGGAAGAGTGAGGAAGACTGAGGAAGAGAGAGGAAGAGTGAGGAAGAGAGAGGAAGAGAGAGGAAGAGAGAGGAAGACTGGGGAAGAGAGAGGAAGAGAGAGGAAGAAAGAGGAAGAGAGGAAGAGAGAGAAAGAGTGAGGAAGAGAGAGGAAGAGAGAGAAAGAGAGAGGAAGACAGAGGAAGAGAGAGAAAGAGAGAGGAAGAGAGAGGAAGAGTGAGGAAGAGAGAGGAAGAGAGAGAAAGAGAGAGAAAGAGTGAGGAAGAGAGAGGAAGAGAGAGGAAGAGAGAGGAAGACTGGGTAAGAGAGAGGAAGAGAGAGGAAGAAAGAGGAAGAGAGGAAGAGAGAGGAAGAGAGAGAAAGAGTGAGGAAGAGAGAGGAAGAGAAAGGAAGACTGGGGAAGAGAGAGGAAGAGAGAGGAAGAGAGAGAAAGAGAGAGGAAGAGAGAGAAAGAGAGAGGAAGAGAGAGGAAGAGAAAGGAAGACTGGGGAAGAGTGAGGAAGAGAGAGGAAGAGAGAGGAAGAGAGAGGAGGAGTGAGGAAGAGAGAGGAAGACAGAGGAAAAGAGAGGAAGAGAGAGGAAGACTGGGGAAGAGAGAGGAAGAGAGAGGAAGACAGAGGAAGAGAGAGGAAGAAAGAGGAAGAGAGAGAAAGAGAGAGGAAGAGAGAGGAAGAGTGAGGAAGAGAGAGGAAGAGTGAGGAAGAGAGAGGAAGAGAGAGGAAGAGTGAGGAAGAGAGAGGATGAGAGGAAGAAAGAGGAAGAGAGAGGAAGAGAGAGGAAGAGTGAGGAAGAGAGAGGAAGAGAGAGGAAGAGTGAGGAAGAGAGAGGATGAGAGGAAGAAAGAGGAAGAGAGAGGAAGAGAGGAAGAGAGAGGAAGAGAGAGGAAGAGAGAGGAAGAGAGAGGAAGAGAGAGGAAGAGTGAGGAAGAGAGAGGATGAGAGGAAGAAAGAGGAAGAGAGAGGAAGAGAGAGGAAGAGAGAGGAAGAGTGAGGAAGAGAGAGGAAGAGTGAGGAAGAGAGAGGATGAGAGGAAGAGAGAGGAAGAGAGAGGAAGAGAGAGGATGAGAGGAAGAGAGAGGAAGAGAGAGGAAGAGAGAGGATGAGAGGAAGAGAGAGGAAGAGAGAGGAAGAGTGAGGAAGAGAGAGGAAGAGTGAGGAAGAGAGAGGATGAGAGGAAGAGAGAGGAAGAGAGAGGAAGAGAGAGGAAGAGAGAGGAAGAGAGGAAGAAAGAGGAAGAGAGAGGAAGAGAGAGGAAGAGTGAGGAAGAGTGAGGAAGAGAGGAAGAAAGAGGAAGACTGGGGAAGAGAGAGGAAGAAAAAGGAAGAGAGAGGAAGAGTGAGGAAGAGAGAGGAAGAGTGAGGAAGAGAGGAAGAGAGAGGAAGAAAGAGGAAGAGTGAGGAAGAGAGAGGAAGAGTGAGGAAGAGAGAGGAAGAGTGAGGAAGAGAGAGGAAGAGAGGAAGAGAGAGGAAGAAAGAGGAAGAGTGAGGAAGAGAGAGGAAGAGTGAGGAAGAGAGAGGAAGAGAGGAAGAGAGAGGAAGAAAAAGGAAGAGTGAGGAAGAGAGAGGAAGAGAGAGGAAGAGTGAGGAAGAGAGGAAGAGAGAGGAAGAAAGAGGAAGAGTGAGGAAGAGAGAGGAAGAGTGAGGAAGAGAGAGGAAGAGAGGAAGAGAGAGGAAGAAAGAGGAAGAGTGAGGAAGAGAGAGGAAGAGAGAGGAAGAGTGAGGAAGAGAGGAAGAGAGAGGAAGAAAGAGGAAGAGTGAGGAAGAGAGAGGAAGAGTGAGGAAGAGAGAGGAAGAGAGGAAGAGAGAGGAAGAAAAAGGAAGAGTGAGGAAGAGAGAGGAAGAGAGAGGAAGAGTGAGGAAGAGAGGAAGAGAGAGGAAGAAAGAGGAAGAGTGAGGAAGAGAGAGGAAGAGTGAGGAAGAGAGAGGAAGAGAGGAAGAGAGGAAGAGAGGAAGAGAGGAAGAGAGAGGAAGAAAGAGGAAGAAAGAGGAAGAGAGGAAGAGAGAGAAAGAGTGAGGAAGAGAGAGGAAGAGAGAGGAAGAGAGAGGAAGAGTGAGGAAGAGAGAGGAAGAGAGGAAGAGAGAAAGAGTGAGGAAGAGTGAGGAAGAGAGAGGAAGAGAGAGGAAGAGTGAGGAAGAGAGAGGAAGAGTGAGGAAGAGAGAGGAAGAGTGAGGAAGAGAGAGGAAGAGAGAGGAAGAGTGAGGAAGAGAGAGGAAGAGAGAGGAAGAGTGAGGAAGAGAGAGGAAGAGAGGAAGAGAGAGGAAGAGTGAGGAAGAGAGAGGAAGAGAGAGGAAGAGAGAGGAAGAGAGAGGAAGAGAGGAAGAGAGAGGAAGAGTGAGGAAGAGAGAGGAAGAGAGGAAGAGAGAGGAAGAGTGAGGAAGAGAGAGGAAGAGAGAGGAAGAGAGAGAAGAGAGGAAGAGAGAGGAAGAGAGGAAGAGAGAGGAAGAGTGAGGAAGAGAGAGGAAGAGAGAGGAAGAGAGAGGAAGAGAGAGGAAGAGAGGAAGAGAGAGGAAGAGTGAGGAAGAGAGAGGAAGAGTGAGGAAGAGTGAGGAAGAGAGAGGAAGAAAGAGGAAGAGAGAGGAAGAGAGAGGAAGAGAGAGGAAGAGTGAGGAAGAGAGAGGAAGAGTGAGGAAGAGAGAAAGAGAGAGGAAGAGTGAGGAAGAGAGAGGAAGAGAGGAAGAGAGAGGAAGAGAGAGGAAGAAAGAGGAAGAGAGGAAGAGAGAGGAAGAAAGAGGAAGAGAGGAAGAGAGAGGAAGAGAGGAAGAGAGAGGAAGAGAGAGGAAGAGAGAGGAAGAAAGAGGAAGAGAGGAAGAGAGAGGAAGAGAGGAAGAGAGAGGAAGAGAGAGGAAGAGAGAGAAAGAGTGAGGAAGAGAGAGGAAGAGAGAGGAAGAGAGAGGAAGAGTGAGGAAGAAAGAGGAAGAAAGAGGAAGAGAGGAAGAGAGAGGAAGAGAGAGGAAGAGAGAGGAAGAAAGAGGAAGAAAGAGGAAGAGAGGAAGAGAGAGGAAGAGAGAGGAAGAGTGAGGAAGAGAGAGGAAGAGAGAGGAAGAGAGAGGAAGAAAGAGGAAGAGAGAGGAAGAGAGGAAGAGAGAGGAAGAGAGAGGAAGAGTGAGGAAGAGAGAGGAAGAGTGAGGAAGAGTGAGGAAGAGAGGAAGAAAGAGGAAGACTGGGGAAGAGAGAGGAAGAAAAAGGAAGAGAGAGGAAGAGTGAGGAAGAGAGAGGAAGAGTGAGGAAGAGAGAGGAAGAGAGAGGAAGAGTGAGGAAGAGAGGAAGAGAGAGGAAGAAATAGGAAGAGTGAGGAAGAGAGAGGAAGAGTGAGGAAGAGAGAGGAAGAGAGGAAGAGAGGAAGAGAGGAAGAGTGAGGAAGAGAGAGGAAGAGAGAGGAAGAGTGAGGAAGAGAGGAAGAGAGAGGAAGAGTGAGGAAGAGAGGAAGAGAGAGGAAGAAAGAGGAAGAGTGAGGAAGAGAGAGGAAGAGTGAGGAAGAGAGAGGAAGAGAGAGGAAGAGTGAGGAAGAGAGGAAGAGAGAGGAAGAAAGAGGAAGAGAGAGGAAGAGAGAGGAAGAGAGAGGAAGAGTGAGGAAGAGAGGAAGAGTGAGGAAGAGAGAGGAAGAGTGAGGAAGAGAGAGGAAGAGAGGAAGAGAGGAAGAGAGGAAGAGAGAGGAAGAAAGAGGAAGAAAGAGGAAGAGAGGAAGAGAGAGAAAGAGTGAGGAAGAGAGAGGAAGAGAGAGGAAGAGAGAGGAAGAGTGAGGAAGAGAGAGGAAGAGAGAGGAAGAGAGAGGAAGAGTGAGGAAGAGAGAGGAAGAGTGAGGAAGAGAGAGGAAGAGTGAGGAAGAGAGAGGAAGAGAGAGGAAGAGTGAGGAAGAGAGAGGAAGAGAGAGGAAGAGTGAGGAAGAGAGAGGAAGAGTGAGGAAGAGAGAGGAAGAGAGGAAGAGAGAGGAAGAGTGAGGAAGAGTGAGGAAGAGAGGAAGAAAGAGGAAGACTGGGGAAGAGAGAGGAAGAGTGAGGAAGAGAGAGGAAGAGAGAGGAAGAGAGAGAAGAGAGGAAGAGAGAGGAAGAGTGAGGAAGAGAGAGGAAGAAAGAGGAAGAGAGAGGAAGAGAGAGGAAGAGAGAGGAAGAGAGGAAGAGAGAGGAAGAAAGAGGAAGAGAGAGGAAGAAAGAGGAAGAGAGGAAGAGAGAGGAAGAGAGGAAGAGAGAGGAAGAGAGGAAGAGAGAGGAAGAGAGAGGAAGAGAGAGGAAGAGAGAGGAAGAGTGAGGAAGAGAGAGGAAGAGAGAGGAAGAAAGAGGAAGAGAGGAAGAGAGAGGAAGAGAGGAAGAGAGAGGAAGAGAGAGGAAGAGAGAGAAGAGAGGAAGAGAGAGGAAGAGTGAGGAAGAGAGAGGAAGAGAGAGGAAGAGTGAGGAAGAGAGAGGAAGAGTGAGGAAGAGAGAGGAAGAGAGGAAGAGAGAGGAAGAAAGAGGAAGAGAGGAAGAGAGAGGAAGAGAGGAAGAGTGAGGAAGAGAGAGGAAGAGAGAGGAAGAGAGAGGAAGAGAGAAAGAGAGAGGAAGAGTGAGGAAGAGAGAGGAAGAGAGGAAGAGAGAGGAAGAGAGGAAGAGAGAGGAAGAAAGAGGAAGAGAGGAAGAGAGAGGAAGAGAGGAAGAGAGAGGAAGAGAGAGGAAGAGAGAGAAGAGAGGAAGAGAGAGGAAGAAAGAGGAAGAGAGAGGAAGAGAGAGGAAGAGAGAGGAAGAGTGAGGAAGAGAGAGGAAGAGTGAGGAAGAGAGAAAGAGAGAGGAAGAGTGAGGAAGAGAGAGGAAGAGAGGAAGAGAGAGGAAGAGAGGAAGAGAGTGGAAGAAAGAGGAAGAGAGGAAGAGAGAGGAAGAGAGGAAGAGTGAGGAAGAGAGAGGAAGAGAGAGGAAGAAAGAGGAAGAGAGGAAGAGAGGAAGAGTGAGGAAGAGAGAGGAAGAGAGAGGAAGAAAGAGGAAGAAAGAGGAAGAGAGGAAGAGAGAGGAAGAGAGGACGAGAGAGGAAGAGAGAGAAAGAGAGGAAGAGAGAGTAAAAAAGAGGAATAAAGAGGAAGAGAGGAAGAGTGAGTAAGAGAGAGGACGAGAGAGGAAGAAAGAGGCAGAGAGGAAGAGAGAGGAAGAGAGGAAGAGAGAGGAAGAGAGAGAAAGAGTGAGGAAGAGAGAGGAAGAGAGAGGAAGAAAGAGGAAGAGAGGAAGAGAGAGGAAGAGAGAGAAAGAGTGAGGAAGAGAGAGGAAGAGAGAGGAAGAAAGAGGAAGAGAGGAAGAGAGAGGAAGAGAGAGGAAGATAGAGGAAGAGAGAGGCAGAGAGTAAGAGAGAGGAAGAGTGAGGAAGAGAGAGGAAGAGAGAGGAAGAGAGAGAAAGAGTGAGGAAGAGAGAGGAAGAAAGAGGAAGAGAGGAAGAGAGAGGAAGAGAGAAAAAGATAGTACTAGAGAGAAAGAGAGAGGAAGAGAGAGGAAGAGAGAGGAAGAGAGAGGAAGAGAGAGGAAGAGAGGAAGAGAGAGGAAGTGAGAGGAAGAGTGAGGAAGAGAGAGGAAGAGAGAGGAAGAGAGAGGGAGAGAGAGGAAGAGAGGAAGAGTGAGGAAGAGAGAGGAAGAGAGAGGAAGAAAGAGGAAGAGAGGAAGAGAGAGGAAGAGAGAGGAAGAAAGAGGAAGAAAGAGGAAGAGAGGAAGAGAGAGGAAGAGAGAGAAAGAGTGAGGAAGAGAGAGGAAGAAAGAGGAAGAGAGGAAGAGAGAGGAAGAGAGGAAGAGAGAGGAAGTGAGAGGAAGAGTGAGGAAGAGAGAGGAAGAAAGAGGAAGAGAGAGGAAGAGAGAGGAAGAGAGAGAAAGAGTGAGGAAGAGAGAGGAAGAAAGAGGAAGAGAGGAAGAGAGAGGAAGAGAGGAAGAGAGAGGAAGTGAGAGGAAGAGAGAGGAAGAGAGAGGAAGAGAGGAAGAGAGAGGAAGAAAGAGGAAGAGAGGAAGAGAGAGGAAGAGAGGAAGAGAGAGGAAGAGAGAGGAAGAGAGAGGAAGAGAGAGGAAGAGTGAGGAAGAGAGAGGAAGAGAGAGGAAGAAAGAGGAAGAGAGGACGAGAGAGGAAGAGAGAGGAAGAGAGAGGAAGAGAGAGAAGAGAGGAAGAGAGAGGAAGAGTGAGGAAGAGAGAGGAAGAGAGAGGAAGAGTGAGGAAGAGAGAGGAAGAGTGAGGAAGAGAGAGGAAGAGAGGAAGAGAGAGGAAGAAAGAGGAAGAGAGGAAGAGAGAGGAAGAGAGGAAGAGTGAGGAAGAGAGAGGAAGAGAGAGGAAGAGAGAGGAAGAGAGAAAGAGAGAGGAAGAGTGAGGAAGAGAGAGGAAGAGAGGAAGAGAGAGGAAGAGAGGAAGAGAGAGGAAGAAAGAGGAAGAGAGGAAGAGAGAGGAAGAGAGGAAGAGAGAGGAAGAGAGAGGAAGAGAGAGAAGAGAGGAAGAGAGAGGAAGAAAGAGGAAGAGAGAGGAAGAGAGAGGAAGAGAGAGGAAGAGTGAGGAAGAGAGAGGAAGAGTGAGGAAGAGAGAAAGAGAGAGGAAGAGTGAGGAAGAGAGAGGAAGAGAGGAAGAGAGAGGAAGAGAGGAAGAGAGTGGAAGAAAGAGGAAGAGAGGAAGAGAGAGGAAGAGAGGAAGAGTGAGGAAGAGAGAGGAAGAGAGAGGAAGAAAGAGGAAGAGAGGAAGAGAGGAAGAGTGAGGAAGAGAGAGGAAGAGAGAGGAAGAAAGAGGAAGAAAGAGGAAGAGAGGAAGAGAGAGGAAGAGAGGAAGAGAGAGGAAGAGAGAGAAAGAGAGGAAGAGAGAGGAAGAAAGAGGAAGAAAGAGGAAGAGAGGAAGAGTGAGGAAGAGAGAGGAAGAGAGAGGAAGAAAGAGGAAGAGAGGAAGAGAGAGGAAGAGAGGAAGAGAGAGGAAGAGAGAGAAAGAGAGGAAGAGAGAGGAAGAGAGAGAAAGAGTGAGGAAGAGAGAGGAAGAGAGAGGAAGAAAGAGGAAGAGAGGAAGAGAGAGGAAGAGAGAGGAAGAAAGAGGAAGAAAGAGGAAGAGAGGAAGAGAGAGGAAGAGTGAGGAAGAGAGAGGAAGAGAGAGGAAGAGAGAGAAAGAGTGAGGAAGAGAGAGGAAGAAAGAGGAAGAGAGGAAGAGAGAGGAAGAGAGGAAGAGAGAGGAAGTGAGAGGAAGAGTGAGGAAGAGAGAGGAAGAGAGAGGAAGAAAGAGGAAGAGAGAGGAAGAGAGGAAGAGAGAGGAAGTGAGAGGAAGAGTGAGGAAGAGAGAGGAAGAGAGAGGAAGAGAGAGGGAGAGAGAGGAAGAGAGGAAGAGTGAGGAAGAGAGAGGAAGAGAGAGGAAGAAAGAGGAAGAGAGGAAGAGAGAGGAAGAGAGAGGAAGAAAGAGGAAGAAAGAGGAAGAGAGGAAGAGAGAGGAAGAGAGAGAAAGAGTGAGGAAGAGAGAGGAAGAAAGAGGAAGAGAGGAAGAGAGAGGAAGAGAGGAAGAGAGAGGAAGTGAGAGGAAGAGTGAGGAAGAGAGAGGAAGAAAGAGGAAGAGAGAGGAAGAGAGAGGAAGAGAGAGAAAGAGTGAGGAAGAGAGAGGAAGAAAGAGGAAGAGAGGAAGAGAGAGGAAGAGAGGAAGAGAGAGGAAGTGAGAGGAAGAGTGAGGAAGAGAGAGGAAGAGAGAGGAAGAGAGAGGAAGAGAGAGGAAGAGAGAGGAAGAGAGAGGAAGAGAGAGAAAGAGTGAGGAAGAGAGAGGAAGAAAGAGGAAGAGAGAGGAAGAGAGAGGAAGAGAGAGAAAGAGTGAGGAAGACTGAGGAAGAGAGAGGAAGAGAGGAAGAGAGGAAGAGGCTTAAGTTTACTGTGACATAGGAGGGTGATGGTGGGATGTTAGCTGCTCTTTAGCATCAGTAACAGCATGCTGCTCTCCAGCACCATTTAAACCAGTAATGAGCAGCACTGGTTAGCCCGTTTACTGCCTGAGGGGAGATCAGAGTTTTCTTAGAGCAGGAGAAGAGAAAGGAGGAGGACAAAGTTAAAAAGAAGGAGGACCAATCAAGGCCTTGCTGTCTGGTATCTGTGGAGCGTCTGACAGCCAGTCTGCTCCTCTCTGTTCAGAGAGGTAGACCGGAGACGGACATTAAAGCTCAGATGATCTCTGCTGTTTGCTGAGGTGAAATGAGCCTGTCTTGTGGTTTCCCTGAAGTTGGAAGCCTTTTCATGTGTCAGCAGGCCTCTGCCTCTGGTGAATGAAAGAGGACGATCAGAGAGGCTCAGATATCTGAGGAAATAAGCTGTTAGAGCTGCTAACAGGCCCGTGGTCCATGTCAGACTCCCTACAGTAGCCAATCACAGTCATCGCTGAGTGACCAGGCATAAAGGAAACCGGAGAGTGCGGTGACACGCTTCAATTTGCCCGCCCGCCGCCTCTCTGTCACCCTGACTGCTGCTAGTAGTATCCTGATCACCCGACCCCCCTTTCTGCCCTCCCACTCTACGGCTCCAGAACAAAAGAGCCCTATACCCACCCCCACCCCCACCCCCCACCCCCCCCGCACCCCTGCAGGAGGAGACAGGATAGGATTTGACAGCAGACATGAGCGCTCATTTAAACCAAAGGTTTCCTGGTAACCCCCCCGAGCTCTGATAATAATAGCTAATCCTGAATTAGGAATGTGTCATGTTGGGCCAGATCGCCGCCTGTTGGGATTGAAACACGAGGATGGAGAACAAACCCGCCTCACTGACAGACCCAAGGAGGGCTGATTAGTCAGACCCCCCAAACCCCACCAGACAGCCCCCGCCACCCTGAAGCCATGCAGAAGACCAGGATTTAAGGTGCTCCAGGTCCTCAAGACCTCCTTTAGGACTGACTCCTAACTTTCTCCAGACATAGAACTACTGAGATTCAAATCGTAAACCACGTTAAAAAACGCCTTTAAAGGATGACGTCCTCAAAAAGAGGGAAATGTTGGTGAAGCTGGGGGTGTTGGGGACTGTCTCTCTCCATTAACACCAAATAGTCAGCCATAGTTCTAGAAGTGGGTGGAGCTACCGTCTCACTGTGGAGAAGGTCAAGAACAGCCTGATGGGAACTGACAACACCGTTCTAACATTCTGTTCAACACAGCTAACATTATTTTCAGCACCATTCTAACATTCTGTTCAACACAGCTAACATTCTTTTCAGCACCATTCTAACATTCTGTTCAACATAGCTAACATTTTTTCAGCACCATTCTAACATTCTTTTCAGCACCATTCTAACATTTTTTCAGCACCATTCTAACTTTCTTTTCAGCACCATTCTAACATTTTTTCAGCACCATTCTAACTTTCTTTTCAGCACCATTCTAACATTTTTTCAGCACCATTCTTACATTCTTTTCAGCACCATTCTAACATTCTGTTCAACATAGCTAACATTCTTTTTCAGCACCATTCTAACATTCTGTTCAACACAGCTAACATTCTTTTTCAGCACCATTCTAACATTCTGTTCAACACAGCTAACATTCTTTTCAGCACCATTCTAACATTCTGTTCAACACAGCTAACATTCTTTTCAGCACCATTCTAACATTCTGTTCAACATAGCTAACATTTTTTCAGCACCATTGTAACATTCTTTTCAGCACCATTCCAATATTCTGTTCATCACAGCTAACATTATTTTCAGCACCATTCTAACATTCTTTTCAGCACCATTCTAACATTTTTTCAGCACCATTCTAACTTTCTTTTCAGCACCATTCTAACATTTTTTCAGCACCATTCTAACATTCTTTTCAGCACCATTCTAACTTTCTTTTCAGCACCATTCTAACATTTTTTCAGCACCATTCTTACATTCTTTTCAGCACCATTCTAACATTCTGTTCAACATAGCTAACATTTTTTCAGCACCATTCTAACATTCTTTTCAGCACCATTCTAATTTTCTTTTCAGCACCATTCTAACATTTTTTCAGCACCATTCTTACATTCTTTTCAGCATCATTCTAACATTTTTTCAGCACCATTCTTACATTCTTTTCAGCACCATTCTAACATTTTTTCAGCACCATTCTAACTTTCTTTTCAGCACCATTCTAACATTTTTTCAGCACCATTCTAACATTCTTTTCAGCACCATTCTAACTTTCTTTTCAGCACCATTCTAACATTTTTTCAGCACCATTCTTACATTCTTTTCAGCACCATTCTAACATTCTGTTCAACATAGCTAACATTTTTTCAGCACCATTCTAACATTCTTTTCAGCACCATTCTAATTTTCTTTTCAGCACCATTCTAACATTTTTTCAGCACCATTCTAACATTCTTTTCAGCATCATTCTAACATTTTTTCAGCACCATTCTTACATTCTTTTCAGCACCATTCTAACATTTTTTCAGCACCATTCTAACATTCTGTTCAACATAGCTAACATTTTTTCAGCATCATTCTAACATTCTTTTCAGCACCATTCTAACATTTTTTCAGCACCATTCTTACATTCTTTTCAGCACCATTCTAACATTCTGTTCAACATAGCTAACATTTTTTCAGCACCATTCTAACATTTTTTCAGCACCATTCTTACATTCTTTTCAGCACCATTCTAACATTCTGTTCAACATAGCTAACATTTTTTCAGCACCATTCTAACATTTTTTCAGCACAGTTCTAACATTCTTTTCAACACCGATCTAACATTCTGTTCAACACAGCTAACATTCTTTTCAGCACCATTCTAACATTCTGTTCAACATAGCTAACATTTTTTCAGCACCATTGTAACATTCTTTTCAGCACCATTCCAATATTCTGTTCATCACAGCTAACATTATTTTCAGCACCATTCTAACATTCTTTTCAGCACCATTCTAACATTTTTTCAGCACCATTCTAACTTTCTTTTCAGCACCATTCTAACATTTTTTCAGCACCATTCTAACATTCTTTTCAGCACCATTCTAACTTTCTTTTCAGCACCATTCTAACATTTTTTCAGCACCATTCTTACATTCTTTTCAGCACCATTCTAACATTCTGTTCAACATAGCTAACATTTTTTCAGCACCATTCTAACATTCTTTTCAGCACCATTCTAATTTTCTTTTCAGCACCATTCTAACATTTTTTCAGCACCATTCTTACATTCTTTTCAGCATCATTCTAACATTTTTTCAGCTCCATTCTTACATTCTTTTCAGCACCACTCTAACATTTTTTCAGCACCATTCTAACATTCTGTTCAACATAGCTAACATTTTTTCAGCACCATTCTAACATTCTTTTCAGCACCATTCTAACATTTTTTCAGCACCATTCTTACATTCTTTTCAGCACCATTCTAACATTCTGTTCAACATAGCTAACATTTTTTCAGCACCATTCTAACATTTTTTCAGCACCATTCTTACATTCTTTTCAGCACCATTCTAACATTCTGTTCAACATAGCTAACATTTTTTCAGCACCATTCTAACATTTTTTCAGCACAGTTCTAACATTCTTTTCAACACCGATCTAACATTCTGTTCAACACAGCTAACATTCTTTTCAACACCGTTCTAACATTCTGTTCAACACAGCTAACATTCTTTTCAACACCATTCTAACATTCTGTTCAGGGGTTCTGTGCAGGGATAGAAGCAGGTCTATCATCAGATCAGTGTTCTACAACCTGAATGGTTTTGATCAGTGACAGAGAAGGTCAGAGAAACCCAGCTCACACAGTAAATCAAACTCTAGCCACTAACTTACCTGGTAACCAGCACCGCCGTGTCCACAGGTGGGATGTCGTCTCGCCCTCCAGGTACGTGGTTGGTGCCCAGGTACCGTGGTCCTCCGAACTCCTGATACTGCCACTGACAGAAGCTCTCCAGAGAGCGCTCGCCATGATGGCCGACTTTCAGCTTCTCCTGCAGAGCAGACACGTTAACGTTCTCTCTCTGAACAGTCTGCTGGGGCTTTGCAGGGTTATCCAGTGGCTGACACCAGTTCATGCTGAGAGTGGAAGACCTCTAGGTCTACCCGTTACACCTCCAGCTGTTTGGCTGATCAGAGTCATGGTTCTCAGCTGGGGGGTCAGGACCCTAAAGTAGGTCTCGGTGCTACCTTCAGGGAAAAACGTGGCAAAAAGTCTATGACATGCTCTTATTTTGAAAGGATTTCTCCACCATTATGTTCTGAAATATCTCTGTTCCGCCATTTGTCATTTAAACTAGGGCCATGAAAAACTGCAGGACTGGGCTGCACAGCGTTGCAGGGGTTAGAACTATGGCCATGCAGGGGTTAGAGCTATGGCCATGCAGGGGTTAGAGCTATGGACATGCAGGGGTTAGAGCTATGGCGGTGCAGGGGTTAGAGCTATGGCGATGCAGGGGTTAGAGCTACAGTGATGCAGAGGTTAGAGCTATGGCAATGCAGGGGTTAGAGCTACAGTGATGCAGGGGTTAGAGCTATGGCAATGCAGGGGTTAGAGCTATGGCGATGCAGGGGTTAGAGCTACAGTGATGCAGGGGTTAGAGCTATGGCAATGCAGGGGTTAGAGCTACAGTGATGCAGGGGTTAGAGCTATGGCCATGTGGGGGTTAGAGCTATGGCGATGCGGGGGTTAGAAATATGGCGATGCAGGGGTTAGAGCTACAGTGATGCAGGGGTTAGAGCTATGGCCATGTGGGGGTTAGAGCTATGGCGATGCGGGGGTTAGAAATATGGCAATGCAGGGGTTAGAGCTACAGTGATGCAGGGGTTAGAGCTATGGCCATGCAGGGGTTAGAGCTATGGCGATGAAGGGGTTAGAGCTACAGTGATGCAGGGGTAAGAGCTATGGCCATGCAGGGGTTAGAGCTATGGCCATGCAGGGGTTAGAGCTATGGCCATGCAGGGGTTAGAGCTATGGCGATGCAGGGGTTAGAGCTACAGTAATGCAGGGGTTAGAGCTATGGCCATGCAGGGGTTAGAGCTACAGTGATGCAGGGGTTAGAGCTATGGCCATGTGGGGGTTAGAGCTATGGCGATGCGGGGGTTAGAAATATGGCGATGCAGGGGTTAGAGCTACAGTGATGCAGGGGTAAGAGCTATGGCCATGCAGGGGTTAGAGCTATGGCCATGCAGGGGTTAGAGCTATGGCCATGCAGGGGTTAGAGCTATGGCAATGCAGGGGTTAGAGCTACAGTGATGCAGGGGTTAGAGCTATGGCAATGCAGGGGTTAGAGCTATGGCGATGCAGGGGTTAGAGCTACAGTGATGCAGGGGTTAGAGCTATGGCAATGCAGGGGTTAGAGCTACAGTGATGCAGGGGTTAGAGCTATGGCCATGTGGGGGTTAGAGCTATGGCGATGCGGGGGTTAGAAATATGGCGATGCAGGGGTTAGAGCTACAGTGATGCAGGGGTTAGAGCTATGGCCATGTGGGGGTTAGAGCTATGGCGATGCGGGGGTTAGAAATATGGCAATGCAGGGGTTAGAGCTACAGTGATGCAGGGGTTAGAGCTATGGCCATGCAGGGGTTAGAGCTATGGCGATGAAGGGGTTAGAGCTACAGTGATGCAGGGGTAAGAGCTATGGCCATGCAGGGGTTAGAGCTATGGCCATGCAGGGGTTAGAGCTATGGCCATGCAGGGGTTAGAGCTATGGCGATGCAGGGGTTAGAGCTACAGTAATGCAGGGGTTAGAGCTATGGCCATGCAGGGGTTAGAGCTACAGTGATGCAGGGGTTAGAGCTATGGCCATGTGGGGGTTAGAGCTATGGCGATGCGGGGGTTAGAAATATGGCGATGCAGGGGTTAGAGCTACAGTGATGCAGGGGTAAGAGCTATGGCCATGCAGGGGTTAGAGCTATGGCCATGCAGGGGTTAGAGCTATGGCGATGCAGGGGTTAGAGCTACAGTAATGCAGGGGTTAGAGCTATGGCCATGCAGGGGTTAGAGCTACAGTGATGCAGGGGTTAGAGCTATGGCCATGTGGGGGTTAGAGCTATGGCGATGCGGGGGTTAGAAATATGGCGATGCAGGGGTTAGAGCTACAGTAATGCAGGGGTTAGAGCTATGGCCATGCAGGGGTTAGAGCTACAGTGATGCAGGGGTTAGAGCTATGGCCATGCAGGGGTCTGAGCTATGGCCATGCAGGGGTTAGAGCTATGGCCATGCAGGGGTTAGAGCTATGGCGATGAAGGGGTTAGAGCTACAGTGATGCAGGGGTTAGAGCTATGGCGATGCAGGGGTTAGAGCTACAGTAATGCAGGGGTTAGAGCTATGGCCAGGCAGGGGTTAGAGCTACAGTGATGCAGGGGTTAGAGCCATGGCCATGCAGGGGTTAGAGCTACAGTGATGAAGGGGTTAGAGCTATGGCCACGCAGGGGTTAGAGCTATGGCCATGCAGGGGTTAGAGCTATGGCCATGCAGGGGTTAGAGCTACAGTGATGCAGGGGTTAGAGCCATGGCCATGCAGGGGTTAGAGCTACAGTGATGAAGGGGTTAGAGCTATGGCCACGCAGGGGTTAGAGCTATGGCCATGCAGGGGTTAGAGCTATGGCCACGCAGGGGTTAGAGCTATGGCCATGCAGGGGTTAGAGCTACAGTGATGCAGGGGTTAGAGCTATGGCGATGCAGGGGTTAGAGCTATGGCGATGCAGGGGTTAGAGCTATGGCGATGCAGGGGTTAGAGCTATGGCGATGAAGGGGTTACAGCTACGGGGTTGCAGGGGTTACAGCTACGGCGATGGCTTACTCCACAAGCTCGTTAGGTTAATTAGTGCCTCTTTATTGCCTGAGCGTGATGCCTGGCTGTTTTGTCTCTGTATGTCAGCCCCCTGATTGACTGGTGAGCCAGCATGGCTTCACAGTAGAAGAGTCCGGGTCCTGAACTGGCCTGCTTCAGTCCAGACCTTAACCAATAGAAAACATTTGGAAAAATCCAGCAAAGAAGATTGTTGAGCTGCTAGAATCCTACATCAGACAGGAATGGGACAACATTCCTCTCCCAGATCTCCAGAAACTGTCCCTACTTTCTTAGATGTGTTGACACTCTCGTATTAAAAATCAGCAGATATATTTCATAAAATGTTCAAATGTCTCTGAATTTCCCCGTCTAAATCCTCTCAGAGAAAAATAAACTGAGCGACAGCAGCTATCTGCTAAAATTCACAAAGGTGGTAAACATTTCCACCAATCAGAGATATTGCTGTGACATTAGGATTGTGGGTAGTGTAGTCCTTTTCCCTGAGGCTGAGAATAAACCATGATTCTTCTTAAAGTGAGGTTGTGAATCTCTGGTCTGACCTTGGCTTTAGAGTTTTTATGTTTTTAGGGAAAAGGGGGCTAAAGACTCAAACACAGAGAGGGCGGGGTCATATATGCTGACCATCGGGGTCAGACACAGGCTTAGAGGGGGTCACAGAGGCTAAAGAGTCAAACTTACAGGTCGACTGTGAAGCAGAACCAGCTTAGTGACTCGGATGTTGATCCGGATTCCCAGACTGCGATGGTGGAACATGTTGTAGACCTGCAGGAGACGACATGATGAGAAAACAGAGAGAGGACAGGCGGCTGAGAGGACAGAGAGCTGAGAGGACAGAGAGCTGAGAGGACAGAGGGCTGAGAGGACAGAGGGCTGAGAGGACAGAGGGCTGAGAGGACAGAGAGCTGAGAGGACAGAGGGCTGAGAGGACAGAGAGCTGAGAGGACAGGCGGCTGAGAGGACAGAGGGCTGAGAGGACAGAGAGCTGAGAGGACAGGCGGCTGAGAGGACAGGCGGCTGAGAGGACAGAGGGCTGAGAGGACAGAGGGCTGAGAGGACAGAGAGCTGAGAGGACAGAGGGCTGAGAGGACAGAGGGCTGAGAGGACAGAGAGCTGAGAGGACAGAGGGCTGAGAGGACAGAGGGCTGAGAGGACAGAGAGCTGAGAGGACAGAGGGCTGAGAGGACAGAGGGCTGAGAGGACAGAGGGCTGAGAGGACAGAGAGCTGAGAGGACAGAGAGCGACTGATATGGTCAGAAACCACTCACAGGACACACTGAGAGCTCTGGTCAGTAGTAGAGTCTGATCTGAGAGAACTCTTAAGTATCCTGCAGCCTGTTGCACCAGCTATATGTAAGTTCTGTCTTCAGTTATGGTCTAAGTCCACACTAAACCCTACATTCATACTAGTTCAGCTGTAACTGAGGTTGTTTTATTGTTTAGCTGCACCACAGAGATGTGAGGCTGATCTACACTAGCAGAGATTTACGTCCAAACTAACCAAAATGTTCCAGATGCGACAGTTTCTCTGACTTTAACCCGGTGTTACCGAACCCTGCTCAACCACAGAGCCAAACTAGAAAAGCACTCAGAGAGCGCAGACCTCCACCATTAGCCCTTTCTCACAATAGTAAAGAATCCTTTAAAAAATTCCTGGATCCAGACGGTGATCTGGATCACTCCCAAAATCTAATCAGTTCTTCCTCGTGCCATTTCTGACATTTCCTGAAAATTTCATCAAAATCCATCCACAACTTTTAAAATTATGCTGCTAATGAACAAACAAACAAACAAACAAACCCTCCCGATCACATAACCTCCTTGGCGGAGGTAATTATAGAAAAACATCTCTGCAAGATCTCAGTGGTGAAAAAGGTTAAAGTGCCAATAAAATAAGGTAAAGGCAAAAATGGGCTGAGGGGGCAAAACTGGCATTAAGTAGCAAAAACTGGAAAAAAAGTGAAAAAAATAGGGAGAAAGAGGCAAAAAAATGGAAGGAAAGTGGCAAAAAACGGAGTAACAGGGGGCAAAAATGGTCCAAAGCAGCAAAACTGAGTGAAAAGTGACTTAAACGGGGAAAAACGCAGCAAAAAGGTGGCAAAAATTGGGAAAAACAGTGGCAGAAAATGGCAAATAAAAGGAAAAATACTAAAAAGCAAAATAAAAGTAACTAAAATGGATTAAAAGTGGAAATACAATAACAAAAAGGGGCTAAAAATTGCAGTGGTCTTGCAAAAGACCAATCAATCACTGCAAAACAGTTTTTAACCCAAAGTTTGCTACTGATGCTAACGGCTAAAAAGAATGTAGCTAAATGACATTAATCCTCAGACAGCATCACAGCTGGAGACGCCCACAGCTGGAGACGCCCACAGCTGGAGACGCCCACAGCTGGAGACGACCACAGCTGGAGACAACCACAGCTGGTGACAACCACAGCTGGAGACGACCACAGCTGGTGACGACCACAGCTGGAGACGACCACAGCTGGAGACGACCACAGCTGGAGACAACCACAGCTGGTGACAACCACAGCTGGAGACGACCACAGCTGGAGACGACCACAGCTGGAGACAACCACAGCTGGTGACAACCACAGCTGGAGACGACCACAGCTGGAGACGCCCACAGCTGGAGACAACCACAGCTGGAGATGCCCACAGCTGGAGACGACCACAGCTGGAGACGACCACAGCTGGAGACGACCACAGCTGGAGACAACCACAGCTGGTGACAACCACAGCTGGAGACGACCACAGCTGGAGACAACCACAGCTGGTGACAACCACAGCTGGAGACGACCACAGCTGGAGACGCCCACAGCTGGAGACGCCCACAGCTGGAGACGCCCACAGAATCTTTGATCCAGATTCTGACAGTGATCGCTGAGATCGCTCAGGATGTCTAACCATCTGATGAAGTTTGGTTTAAATTCACAGAAATTCTTTAAATTTGCCTAAATGTTCACTTTGACTCAGGGATGAATTGACTATATTTAGTGAGGTTAAAGGTCAAAGGGTGGAATCATTAGGCCCAATGGAAGGCTTATAGCCATTAATCCCACAGAAGGCCCTTCCGCCTGCCTTCTTGACCCCCCGTTCCACTTCCTTTGTCCCGTGTTTGGAAACCTGGTGGAGACGCTGGTTCAGACATGTTAATATCATATATGGAGTTATTATTGTTGCCAAACTCAAGAGCACATTAAGACTGATGGCTTACTGATTCTGGACTCAGAACCTCCTCTGTGCTCTAAAAGTCTGCTTTATCTCTCATCTTTAGACTCTGATTTTTCATACAAAACTTAGCAACAATGGGCAGAGCTAACCTGATTGGTCCATCCTCTACTTTTTTCTAATTGGTCAGTTCATTTAAAAAGTCCAGCTGCAGTTGTTCTCTGGTTTTTTAGGTCACTGTGGTCTGTCATGTATGTCATGAACATCTGCACCAATCAGAAGCAGCAAACAAAGCAGGATGGTTGGACAGGTCTGCAGAGATTTGTGGACGCCCTTATCCCCAGTGATCAAACCCAGGATTAGACTCAGGTCTAATCATGCAAACACACCTGTGGATGTTTCCCTGCCTTATAAGGAAGACCACACTGAAGGACCTCATACCGGCCCACATCAGACCCACAGACCAACACCAGAGACCGTCCTGGGACTCACCATGTTCATGACGGTCAGCAGGAACCTCTGAGCCGCCTCCGCGCCGTGGTACTGCACCATGTCAGAGTCTGCCACCACCACCGTCTCCACCGTGTACGTGTCATGTAGGCGGATGGCGTTCCTCTTCCCACGACCCTCCTCGCCCGCTTTAAACGCCTTCTCCTTCTTCTTCCCTGCAGACACAGACAGGAAACGACAGGGTTCTGTGAAATGTGCCACAAAAATAAAGTAACTGAAACATGAGGTCAACAGTGTCACTGCTCTGAATAAAGACTCAGACCATTACAGCCAGACCTGCTGGACCCAGAAACCTGGACCCCTTAACTAGAACCTGCCAACCTGAAGTAGGCACAAAGACCTCCAACACATCATGGAACCATATAAAGAACTACACAAAGTCACTGACATCTATCAGTCTGAAAGGGTTACAGACCCCAGCCAACCACGCTGAGAGCCATTACCCACAAAGGAGAAAACTGTGAACAGTGGCGAACGTTCTCAGGACTCTAAGAGAGCAAGGTCGACTCATCCAGGAGGATCCAGAAGAACCCAGAACCGCATCTAAAGACCCTTAGAGGTAGTAATCAGGCCATCCTTGAGTAAAAGTGGACATTTGATAAAATCAAAGTATTTCTGCCAGTCTTAGAAACATTTCTGCTCCATCATTAAACCCTTCCTCCCCAGTAGCTGCATCATCCTCATGCCGGCTCGTCCTTCATTCAGTAACCTTCCTTTGGGATGGCGAGGAAACTGAGGGTGAAGGCGGGGTGAAACTCTACTCAGAAATCTTTTTTTGTTTTCATCACAGCTTGATCCAGTCTGACCCTCCTGCTCTGAGCTCTCATTAGAAAGGTGTTTTCCCCTAAATACACCACTGTGCTCTTTTTTTAAACACACTGATGTAAACTCAGATCAGCTGTAACACTCAGACCTCGCCGTCTGGCACCAGTGGTCCGTCCTCCGTCAGAGCCGGTTTAAGTCTGAAAATCAAACGGCGTCATGTCTGCACTCAGAACATCACAGTGTGCTTCGTCTCCCTCCTCCGTGAGCAGATCTGAGATTTCCTGCTGCTTCTGCTCCTCCAGGGCCACCGACAAAAAAAATACATCATTAAACTGAGATAACGGTGATTTCAAACCCATTTATCAGCAGCTGACTGAATATAAGAATGCATATTACTGTCATATCTACAAACAGAATCATGTCTGCAGTTAAATCAATCATCCTCTTCTCCGCTTTCCCTTCAGTCATCTTTCCATGAAAATGCTCTGATGCCTGACCTCTGACCTGTGACCCTCTGTGGCTGACCCTGTTTGAGAATGCATTGATCAGGGACTCTGAGAACAGCCTTTCCTCTCACTAGTAACCTTCTGAGGCTCACCCTCCTTCAGTCTGCAGCCCATTATATCTCTGCTGCAGGAAACGGCACCATGCATTCTTTGGTTTCTAACTGAACAAATCTTTCTTTACCACTTTGTTCTCATGCATTTTCCTGCAGCACTTTGTTCCTGTGAGAATTAAAAGGATCCCTGATCAGACACGTTCACCTGCTGGACAGATATCTGCATCTCTGAGATGTATATTTAACTAAAAACCTCACTAGATATCTGCATTTGGAGTCAACTGAGTTTAAAAACTCGCCAGGGGGCCACCATGTTTTGGTAAGTTCTGTTACTGTGACGTCGCTAGCGCTTCTCGCCGTTGCTATAGTAACCGCTGTTTCAGTCTAGCCAGTAGCTGGGTTTCCACAACAGTTATTCCCAGAATAAAAGCGATATTTCTTAAATTTTGATTAAGTATAATTGCGCTTTGAATGCGTTTCCATTGAAGGGAGTTTTGGGCCTGGGCCTTGCAGTTCTCGTAAAATCTCATCTCCCGTGAATCCGCTGCAAGGAAGCTTGACGCTCAAAACCTGTTGCGTGTTGGTACGGTTTTGGTTACATCTACGGCGGTTGATTTGATCATTTTGAACAAAAGACGAAAGCAACGGATGACAGTTCAGAGGTAAAGTCCATATGTATGGCAAAAGCCACGAATAAGAGTAGAAGTATGATGTTAAGAAAAGTCTCGTGTCTTATTCTGCCCACGCGTACCGCGCCATGTTGTCTCGGAGTGACTGGTCATGTGACACCGTACGTCACGTCCCGTGACTTGTAAATGCGAAAAAAGTGTTTCCATCACACTTTTGTGATATATTTCTGTATCAAAACGCCTGAAAAACCTCCTCATTAAAGCATAAAAACTTTATAGCGATATTTTAGGGGTTTTTTGAAATCCAGGTGTTTCCATTCCCTGTTTTTTTATTGCGCTATTTCGATTTTGCACATTTCCAAGTGTAATGGAAACCCAGTCAGTGGTAGGGCTGATCTCAGAGACGCTGCACGCCTCACACACGGACAATTTTAAGATTTCAGTTCTCTTCTATTCTTCCTCACACCATGAGTGGTTATCGTTCAAACTAGACAGGAAACTGATAAACACAGATCCATATTTACCCTGTTGTAGCAAATATTTACATTCACACGGGTAGAACATATTTGAATCTGTTTCCTGATGAACCAGGTGAAGGCCACCAGCTAAAATACGTCTGCTTAATAAAGTTGTTCCCCAAACTTTGACTCTTTATGAAATAAAGGTAAAGATAAACAGAGAACGAAAGCATTTCCTGTTTACGCATTCCAAAGTAAAAGCCCACTTTAGCATCCCTTTGGAGAAACTCCCTTCATATGTCCATGCTTTTATTTTGAAAAGCCACACTTCCTCTCAGCCACCTGCAGGTTTACTGAGGTCAAACTAGGAGGAATGACAGAGCTTTGACAGCAGAGAGACAAACACAGCAAACTCAGTCTGGTATGAACGCTATTATGGCGGCAAAACATACCGCCAGTCTGAGACAGCGGTTACTATAGCAACAGCAAGGAGCAATACTGATGTCACAGTACCAGGGCGGACCAAACATGGCGGCATCCTGCTGAGTTTATAAACTTAAATGACTCAAAATGTAGACATCTAGTGAAATTTTTAGATCAGTATACATACACCATATAGCCAAAAGTATTCACTCGCCTGCCTTGACTCTCATATGAACTTCAGTGACATCCCATTCTTAACCCAGAGGGTTTAATCTGACGTGGGTCCACCCTTTGCAGCTATAACAGCTTCAACTCTTCTGGGAAGGCTTTCCACAAGCTTTAGGAGTGTGTTTATGGGAATTTTTGACCATTCTTCCAGAAGCACATGTGTGAGGTCACACACTGATGTTGGACCAGAAGGCCTGGCTCTCAGTCTCTGCTCTAATTCATCCCAAAGGTGTTCTATGGGGTTGAGGTCAGGACTCTGTTGATCCACACCAAACTCTCTCCTCCATGTCTTTATGGACCTTGCTTTGTGCACTGGTGCACAGTCATGTTGGGACAGGAAGGGGCCATCCCCAAACTGTTCCCACAAAGTTGGGAGCATGGAATTGTCCAGAATCTCTTGGTCTGCTGAAGCATTCAGAGTTCCTTTGACTGGAACTAAGGGGCCAAGCCCAGCTCCTGAAGAACAAGCCCACACCATAATCCCCCCTCCACCAAACTTTACACTTGGCACAATGCAGTCAGACAAGTACCATTTTCCTGGCAACCACCAAACCCAGACTGGTCCAACAGATCCCCAAATGGAGAGGCGTGATTGGTCACTCCAGAGAAGGCGTCTCCACTGCTGAGTCCAGTGAATATTTCTCTCCATTTTGGGGTTAATTTCCCTCCATTTTTGGGGATCTATTTCCCTCCATTTCTGGCATTTTTTTGTCTCCATTTTTCAGAAATATTTCTCTCCATTTTGGGATTATTTTCTCTCCATTTTTGGATTTATTTCCCTCCATTTCTGGCATTTATTTCTCTCCATTTTTTGGAATTATTTCCCTCCAGTTTTGGGGCTTTATTTCCCTCCATTTTGGGATTAATTTCTCTCAATTTTGGGGATTTATTTCCCTCAATTTTTGGCATTTATTTCCCTCCATTTTGGGGGATTATTTCCCTCAATTTTTGGCATTTATTTCTCTCCATTTTTTTGGGATTATTTCCCTCCATTTTGGGGGATTTATTTCCCTCCATCTTTGGGCTTTATTTCCCTCCATTTTTGGCATTTATTTCTCTCCATTTTTTGGGGATTATTTCCCTCCATTTTGGGGGATTTATTTCCCTCCATCTTTGGGCTTTATTTCCCTCCATTTTTGGCATTTATTTCTCTCCATTTTGGGGAATTATTTCTCTCCATTTACAGGTTTATTTGTCTCCATTTTTGGATTAAATTCCCTCCATTTTTGGGATTATTTTTCTCCATTTTTGGGATAGATTCCCCTCTATTTCTGTTTTTTTTTCCCTCCATTTTTGGGCTTTATTTTATTCCATTTTTGGGAAAAATTTCTCTTATTTTGTGGGTTAATTCCTCTCGTTTTTTTTTTTTTTTTTTGCTCTAGAGTCCAGTGGCGGCGTGCTTTACACCACTGCATCCCACGCTTTGCATTGCACTTGGTGATGTATGGCTTGGATGCAGCTGTTACCATGGAAACCCATTCCATGAAGCTCTCTACCACTGTTCTTGAGCTAATCTGAAGGCCACATGAAGTTTGGAGGTCTGTAGCCATTGACTCTGCAGAAAGTTGGCGACCTCTGTGCACTATGACCTCAGCATCCTCTGACCCCGCTCTGTCATTTTACGTGGCCTACCACTTGGTGGCTGAGTTGCTGTCGTTCCCAATGGCTTCCACTTTGTTCTAATACCACTGACAGTTGACTGTGGAATATTTAGGAGCCAGGAAATTTCACCACTGGACTTGTTGCACAGGTGGCATCCTATCACAGTACCACGCTGGAATTCACTGAGCTCCTGAGAGCGAGCCATTCTTTCACTGATGTTTGTAGAAACAGTCTGCATGCCTAGGTGATGATTTTATACACCTGTGGCCATGGAAGTGACTGGAACACCTGATTTACATTATTAGGATGGGTGAGTGAATACTTTTGGCATTATAGTGTATGAAAGATATCTAACAAGATGAACGTGTCTGATCATTCAGGGTTCCTTTAAAGAATGCGTGATGTGAAAATCAGCTGTTTTTTGTGTAAATTTCCCCCATTATTGTCTTTAACTTCATTAAAAATATGACTTTAGTTTTTTAAAGTTAACATGTTGTTTTTAAACCTTTATTTTCCTCTTCTTAGATCTCTATCCTCTCATGACTATCCTTGTAAATTTAAAGCGTTATTCCAGTCATAGTTTTGCTCCTACTGGTATGCCTTCCCCCTTTTTTCTCCCAGTAGAGAAATGTTCCTCTTCTTCTGTTCCTCCTCTTCCTCCTCATATTGAGAGGTCGTCCCCTCGCCCCTTTCTCTCTTTGGCTTCCATCAGTGAGATAAAGTGAAATAAAGCCACATATGAGCAGTACGTCTTTAAGGAATCGGGCCCAGGATGAGGAAATAAACATATTTTATCTCTGGACACAGCTGCAGTGTAAGAAAATCTCTAATGGAGGCTGGAGACAAAGAGCTGGATGAGATGGCGAGCACTGCAGGCGGCTCGGCGTTCATCACGGCCCCTGAACATGTGTTTACACGACATGTCTGCTTCCATCACGCCCCACTCGCCTCAGACCCACGTCTCTGTCAAACACAGCGGCCTGCTGGGGGATCTCGCCCCTTTTTTTCTCCACTAACACGATTCTTACGCTCTGTAATTACTGGAAGCTCAGACTCCAAGGGGGGTCTCGGCGCTCCTTAATGCTCGATCTGGACCGAGGCGTGTCATGGGAGCTCTGCAGGATCTGGCTCAGAGTTTCCTTCATGCTGCAGACTCCAGAAAGCTCAGCTCAGGGAAAAAGTCTGAAACTAAGAATATAAAGACCACAACCAGGCAGTTTATCCAATCAGAGAGCAGCACAATGAGGTCACCTGCAAGAATTACCACATTACATTTTAGAGGTCAAAGGTCATAGTCATTGGGCCTCAAGGTTGGCCCTTATCTATAACAATAACACCCAGAAACCCTTGGCTACGTTCACCGTCCCACATTTGGAAAACGTTTTGTGTTTGGCTTGTAAACATCGTATGGAGTCATTATTACCACGAAACTCAAGAGCTCATTTGAACATTTTAAGATGGTGACATTGATTTGGTCGTCTCCTCAAACTTAAACTACTCTCCTCTCACTCCTGTCGATTCTTCTTTCTGAAACGAACACTTTTATTTTTTTATTTTTAATTTTTATTTTCTCTGACGGTCAGAGAAAGTTTCTACTCTCTGGTGCTCTATTGAACCAACCAATAGGAAACAGGTAGAGGATGGTATCTGACTGAAATTTGATTTGGGGATTAAAAACGCAGTGAGCTGTCATTCAGTAAACCTAAATACAGATTTATGTATACTTCACAGGGTCTTTAATTATCTGTGGTTATTTATTGAAACATTTGAAATCAAAACATCCACTGAAATGAAAATGTTTTTTCATAAAAAGTACTTTTTTCCAAGAAAAGGGGAAAAATTGAAATAATTGACATGGCAGGTTTACGTCGGTTCGAGGCCGTTAATGTCGGTCCATTGCCCAGCTCTAGCTCTCTGAATGTTCAAATGTGCTCTCGACAGTTGCAACAATAATGACTCTACTTCCTGTCCAACCTGTCATCAGGATTGTTAGGGAAATTTCTAATATTCCTCCTATTTCTAATACTTCATAGATGTTCTGTTAAGCTAGTCCAAGGTCCCGGGTCAGGATGTACGGTCAGGAGTGGAGACTCTAGGCGTCTCTCCTGGGTTGAGAGTCTAAACTCACATTCTCTAGTAGATAAAATGCTGTTTGTTCCTTTAGTCCAGGATGGTTTCCTCCCAGTCTGGGTGTCTGTGAACCTTAGAGACAGTCTGGCTCCAGTACGGCAGAGTCTGTGGATCATATTTTAGTTATGATCAAGGTTAAGCTTTACCAAAGGTGTAGGAGTGTGGACTAGTTTGGGCGTGGTTAGAAATCTGTGGTCAACCTCTCTCTGTGTTGATGTCTCTGTTTAGTAAACAGCTCAACCCGAGTCATCTGGTCTCTCCTGTCTTTCTCTCGCCTCGGTTTTGTGAGTTATTTCTTTATCAAGGATCACATGACTGCTAACCACCTATTAAATGTCTTCGTATTCAAACATCTGGCTTCTGTCTCGCCCTCTCCTTGTTTCCACAGTTTCTCTGCCGCCATGTACCCGCTGAGACGTGATGACGGCGCCTCCGTGGGTCTTTGAGGACTGGTTAGAATCCTTCTGCTGACTCTGAGGGTTAATCTTCTCTAAAACTGGTATTCTCCTGATGGCTCTGGAGACGCTGGCGTGGACTGAATCCACCTCCTGGGACTGATCTCCTCCTCGATCTTTGTCCTCTTCATCACCGTTATGACTGCTGACATTAATGCGGCTTGTTAAGGCTGTTAGGAGGTTTTAACATTCCTCCGTCTGCTTAAGCGGGGGCTGCGGCACTAACGTGGGCCGGCTTCTTTGAGGTCCTCAGCGGACACCTCTGCAGAGGCCGGGCTGAGCTTGGAAAGAGCGTTGCATTGTTTGGCCCATCTGGTGTCTGTTTAGCTTGTTTCCTGGAGTGGACAAATGTGACTGATGGAGGTTTTGTTCTCTGCGACAATGAGGAGGCTCTCTGTAACACTGAGTACACATCCACCAAGTCACGGGCTCCTAACCGAGAACCAAGAGGGCCCCAGAGTATTGGGAGCCAATGGGCCAGAATAATGGGTGCATACATACTGGATCTCACACTTAGAGTCCTGCACTCACGCTGGGTCTGCTCTCTGAAGGATCATCAACACTTCCTGCACCAGTCTGAACACCAACGCCTCATAATGAACCAGAGAGTCTACGGTTGGAGCTCTGCTCAGTGGAAACAGGACAACCATGAGACTAAAGAAAAGACTTCATCCAGGTCACAATCAGGGTCAAAGGTCAGAGAGGTAATGTTATAAACCAGGGGTCTCTGGGCCCTTTCAAAGTCCAGCATGAAGAGTTTTGGTCTAAACTGCAGGCGTCCTGACATTTCATCATTTCAGGAACATATTAGCTGAGAACAACTCTTAACTTCTGGGAGTGAGGAGACCAGCTGATGGAGAGGAATATTGTCCCATTCTTGTCTGATGTAGGATTCTAGCTGCTCTACAGTCCTGGGTCTTCTTTGCTCCAAATGTTTTCTATTGGTGAAAGGTCTGGACTGTAGTCAGACCAGTTCAGGACCCGGACTCTTCTCCTGTGAAGCCATGCTCTTGTGATGGATGCGGTCTGTGGTTTAACATGGTCTTGCTGAAATAGTCAAGGCCTTCCGTGACAGAGACGTTGTCTGGATGTGTCTCTAAACCCTGCTCAACTAAAGAGCCAAACTGTTGAAAAATACCTTTGCAAGAGCCGCAATCTAAGTGGTGAAGCAAAACAGCTTGAAGCAGCAATAAAAATAAGTTAAAGGTGGCAAAAATGGGTGAAAAGGGGTGAGAATGGGGAGGAAAAGTGGAAAAGGGGTCAGACAGTAGCAAAAAAAAATGAGTTACAGGTGACATAAAATGGTCTAAATCTGGCAAAAAAATGAGTATAAAGTAGGGATGTCCGATATTGGCTTTTTTACCGATAACCGATAACCGATATTGTCCAACTCTTAATTCCCGATACCGATATAAACAGATACCGATAATATGCGGGTTTTTTTCCACCAAAACTAATGTAAGGTAACAACATCACATATACCCTGTTGTGAAATGAACACATTATGCCTAATTTAGTCATTTTATTGTGATGCCCCACTGGATGCATTGATAAATGTAACAACAAGGCTTTCAGATGCAAACATTTGATTTCCCTGTGCAAAAATGAGAAACAACTTCAACTTAAGTCATGGAGAAAAGTGCCAACATGGCACTGCCATATTTATTATAAAAGACAAGTGCTTCTTTTTTCTTATTTTTTCACATGCTTCAAACAACAGCTTGGATCATGCTCTCCCTGAGATAATCCTGACAATACCCGGCCACTACAACTAGGGCAAAATACTTAGTTTTGACTTCTTCACAAATGGCAAAACTACAACAAAAACTTTGAAGGCAAACAGCTTCAGTCCAGATTAGAGTAGTACTAGTAATTGTAAACAAAGGAGTAAAAATGTTGGCTGATCTAAACTCAGGGTAAAAGTTTTTTGAAAGAATTTTTTTTTCTTTTTTTTTAATGAAAATCCGATACCGATAATTTCCAATAATACATTTTTGTGCTATTATCGGCCGATAATATCGGGAGGCCGATAATATCGGACATCCCTAGTAAAAAGTGACTAAAATGGGCAAAAATAGGAAACAAGTAGTATTTAATGGCAAAAGGTAGCTATAATGGGTGAAAAGTGGTACAGAAGTTTCCCTTTTTTAAGGTTTCTGGGGGAATAATATTTGAAATTAAGACCACAAATTTCACAAATTTATTTTCATAAATAATCATAAAAGACCCACACATTGAGTGTCACTGCTTTAAAAGCTCTCTCTGCTCTCAGCATTGATAGTTCCTTTCCAGATGTTAGAGCTGCCCACGCCATAGGCACTAATGCACCCATACCATCAGAGACGCAGGCTTTAGACCTGAGCCAGGAGAACAAGCTGGATGCTCCAGATCCTCTTTAGTCCACAGGACATGGACTCTGTGCTTTCCTCTGACCACAGAACAGTTTTCCATGTTTCCTCTGACCACAGAACAGTTTTCCATCTTTCCTCAGTCCATGTTAAATGAGCTTTGGTCCAGAGAAGACGGACCACGGTGTTTCTGGATCCTGTTCACATATGGCTTCTTCTCTCCATGATCAGCTTTAACTGTCATTGGTGGATGGCACGGCCGACTGTGTTGACAGACGATGATTTCTGGGACGTTCCTGAGCCCATGCAGTGATTTCACTCCAGAATCATGCCTGTTTGTAATGCAGTGGCCCCTGAGGGCCCCCTTCAGCCTCGTCCCCTGCTCTCAGAGAATTTGTTGATGATATTATGGACTGTAGATGGAGGAGCTTTAGAGTCTTAAATAAACCTAATTAGTGTCAAAGGTCAAATGCTCAGGCTGTTTTTCATTAGTACACTTACTTTTCCAGCCTTTTGTTAGCCTGTCCCATTTTTTAGATGTGTTGTTGAATTCAGAATGAGCTCACATTTCTCATGAATAAGTCAAAGGTCTCAGTTTAATGTTGTTTCTGTCCTGTTGAGAATACAATAATACATTAAATCAGGGTTTATGGGGTTTGACCATGATTGACTTCGGTTGTTATTTAAGCTTTACAGCATGTCCCAACTATTTTGGAACTGGGGTTCTACCTCATTTCCTACAGCAGTCCCTGTTGCTAAGCCAAACTAAAGCAGTAGTCAGACAGGGGTGGTGTGTGGAGGATCAGGCTCTCAGGGATCTGGACTAAAGTGAACATGGACCCTGGACAGAGTAAGAACCCTTCCCTCTGATTCTGGATCAAACTTTATTCCAGATCAGAATCCGTTTGCATGATACATTTGATCCAGATCAGGCTTTAATCCTGATTATCTGTGCCCCTGTAAACTGGGATATGACCCAAAGGATGTCCAGATCCCCGTTGTGTAGCAGCCCCCTCAGAGACCAGAGGTCTGTTTGTTTGGATGGTAGTCTGGTTCTAAGGGGGGGGGGGGGACTCACAGTGACAATAACAGTGTTTAAAATGTGAAACTCACAGCACAGTAGGTAAGCAATCATTGTGCTGACTCAGCTCTTTTAGAGCCAGTGTGAGTCAGACGGAGACGACCAGCTGCTCCTCAACACACTCCTGCTGCTCCGGGATCCTCACACACTCCGAAGCTACGCTGGGGAGGGGGTCCTTCATTTTCATTGATACTGATGCCCTGATCAATACTCCTTATTGATACTGATGCCCTGATCAATACTCCTTATTGATACTGATACCCTGATCAATACTCCTTATTGATACTGATACCCTGATCAATACTCCTTATTGATACTGATGCCCTGATCAATACTCCTTATTGATACTGATGCCCTGATCAATACTCCTTATTGATACTGATGCCCTGATCAATACTCCTTATTGATACTGATGCCCTGATCAATACTCCTTATTGATACTGATACCCTGATCAATACTCCTTATTGATACTGATACCCTGATCAATACTCCTTATTGATACTGATGCCCTGATCAATACTCCTTATTGATACTGATGCCCTGATCAATACTCCTTATTGATACTGATGCCTGATCAATACTCCTGATTGATACTGATGCCCTGATCAATACTCCTTATTGATACTGATACCCTGATCAATACTCCTTATTGATACTGATGCCCTGATCAATACTCCTTATTGATACTGATGCCCTGATCAATACTCCTTATTGATACTGATACCCTGATCAATACTCCTTATTGATACTGATGCCCTGATCAATACTCCTTATTGATACTGATGCCCTGATCAATACTCCTTATTGATACTGATGCCCTGATCAATACTCCTTATTGATACTGATACCCTGATCAATACTCCTTATTGATACTGATGCCCTGATCAATACTCCTTATTGATACTGATACCCTGATCAATACTCCTTATTGATCCCAGTCCTTATCGATACCACTGTCGATACTTTAGTTTGGCCGAAAAACAAATTGAGGACAAAAATTTACACTCAGTGGTCTATTCTGAGTAGTGCTTGAGTTAAAAAGACTCATATCTGTTTCATATCACTCAAATACAAGCACATCATTCATATTCACAACTAATCATCAGAAACTAAAATTTGCCATTTTTATGAGACATTTAAACATATCATAACATTAGAGTATTGTTGTCTAATTTACTGAGGTTACCTGAACGCATCACAGTCTCCATCCTCCAGCTCAAAAAGTTTGCTAATTAACTTCAATTCTGCCGATTCCACCATTGGATTCATACTTTTAACAAACAAGACTCCGACAAAGTTTAGGAGACTTTTCAGCTTTTATGAAGATGGAATGTTCATGAAGCTGGGGACGTTGGGAGTCATGTATGAGTCATGTATGATAGAGACTATGGTCATGTATGATGGAGACTACAGTCATGTATGCTAGAGACTACGGTCATGTATGATGAAGACTACGGTCATGTATGATGAAGACTACGGTCATGTATGATGGAGACTACGGTCATGTATGATGGAGACTATGGTCATGTATGATAGAGACTACGGTCATGTATGATGAAGACTACGGTCATGTATGATGGAGACTACGGTCATGTATGATGGAGACTATGGTCATGTATGATAGAGACTATGGTCATGTATGATGGAGACTACAGTCATGTATGCTAGAGACTACGGTCATGTATGATGAAGACTACGGTCATGTATGATGGAGACTACAGTCATGTATGCTAGAGACTACGGTCATGTATGATGGAGACTATGGTCATGTATGATGAAGACTACGGTCATGTATGATGAAGACTACGGTCATGTATGATGAAGAATACGGTCATGTATGATGGAGACTACGGTCATGTATGCTAGAGACTACGGTCATGTATGATGAAGACTACGGTCGTGTATGATGGAGACTACAGTCATGTATGATGGAGACTACGGTCATGTATGATGAAGACTACGGTCGTGTATGATGGAGACTACGGTCATGTATGATGGAGACTACAGTCATGTATGATGGAGACTATGGTCATGTATGATGAAGACTACGGTCATGTATGATGGAGACTACGGTCATGTATGATGGAGACTACGGTCATGTATGATGAAGACTACGGTCATGTATGATGGAGACTACGGTCATGTATGATGAAGACTACGGTCATGTATGATGGAGACTACGGTCATGTATGATGAAGACTACGGTCATGTATGATGGAGACTATGGTCATGTATGATGAAGACTACGGTCATGTATGATGGAGACTACGGTCATGTATGATGGAGACTACGGTCATGTATGATGAAGACTACGGTCATGTATGATGGAGACTATGGTCATGTATGATGGAGACTACGGTCATGTATGATGGAGACTACGGTCATGTATGATGGAGACTACAGTCATGTATGATGGAGACTACGGTCATGTATGATGAAGACTACGGTCATGTATGATGGAGACTATGGTCATGTATGATGAAGACTACGGTCGTGTATGATGAAGACTACGGTCATGTATGATGGAGACTATGGTCATGTATGATGAAGACTACGGTCATGTATGATGGAGACTACAGTCATGTATGATGGAGACTATGGTCATGTATGATGGAGACTACGGTCATGTATGCTAGAGACTACGGTCATGTATGATGGAGACTATGGTCATGTATGATGGAGACTACGGTCATGTATGATGGAGACTACAGTCATGTATGATGGAGACTACGGTCATGTATGATGGAGACTACGGTCATGTATGATGGAGACTACAGTCATGTATGGTGAAGGACACGGTCATGTATGATGAAGGATACAGTCATGTATGATGGAGACTACGGTCATGTATGATGGAGACTACGGTCATGTATGATGGAGACTACAGTCATGTATGATGAAGGATACAGTCATGTATGATGGAGACTACGGTCATGTATGATGGAGACTACAGTCATGTATGATGGAGACTATGGTCATGTATGATGGAGACTACGGTCATGTATGATGGAGACTACGGTCATGTATGATGAAGGATGATCTACAGTTAGTTAAAATAGCGTGTTAAATATGGCGGCTGCTGCTGACTGGACTTGTAAACACTGCATCAGTAAAAAATCAGCTGAGATCATTCAGGATGTTTCTGGGGTTTTCTATGGTCCATAGTGGAATGACAGTGAGGTTGTTTCTTCATGTGAGTCCAGACTACAGAGAGGGTGCGTTTACCAACTCAGAACTTTTCTTTCCAGACCTGAGCTGTCAAAGTAAAAATGTCGGAACTACATGAGTAGGAACATCTTGGATCTCCTCACTAAAAGGACTGCTGTGATGTGTCTGACTGGCTGAAACCGGATCTCCTCAGTAGCAGAGCTACGCTCCACACTTGAGGAAGCAGACGCCTGGGCTCCACGGCTGCCTTCACTTCCTCTGGTCTTTCCTGTAGACCCGGTGACGGTCTCAGGTTCCATTCATGAAGCAAGAATTTCATTACTGGAGGCAGTACAGGACGGACAGCTCAATAAGAGCCTGAATTAAAGTCTCCACGTTTGTTGGTCTGGAACAGAATGCTCTTAACCAACCAGGACCAAGGCTGAAACCCAGCCAAAGTCCTGACATCTCTAACTGACATCAGAGACGACTGAGGTCCATCTAAACGGCCTCGTCCCCACCTCTAGGATGATAAAGCCGTTCAGATTTAATCAGAGAGGATGCAGCTTGGACCTGAGACGAAAAAACATCACAGCATTCTTGGTTTTACACCTCGTCTTACTAGAATAAAGGAGAAGCCCCTGATCTTGGCCGTACGTGCATCACACCACTGAAACACTAGCTGTGGACCCAGGATGTCTGAGGGATGGGGGGGAGGAGGAAAAACGACCTGCTGTAGTCAGGCATAAAACGACAGAAGAAGCAGGAAGAAGCTCTTCACACACTTTTCCAAAAGTTGCCAACTATAGTCTAAGACAGGGTTCATCAAGTCCATCTGCACCAGGGCCAGATTTAGTCTCAGCAGAAACTCTGGGGGCCAGACTTTCAAATACACTAAATGAACACTTTGGTCTGATAAATATTACTGCAGTAGTTTTTGTATTCTCCTTTAAACTGGAGGACATTCTAGTCACCAGCAGTCAGATCTATCCCTGTTATCTAGAATGCAGCAGGCCTGACACAGGATTGGACCCCTGAAAATGACAGAGAATGGGCCCTCTCTAATCGTCATTTAGCACCAATATTAACCCATTTGGACACTTTTAACCCCTTTATGATACTTTTTGCCTCTTTAACACAATTTTTGCATGACTTCAACCCCCTTTAAACCATGTTTCCTGCATGTTTTATCCCCTTTGTGCCTCTCTTTTATCCATTTTTGCCACTTTTTAACCCCTTTTATTACATTTTTTCAACAATTTTTGCAACTTTAAACCATTTTTTCCTACTTTTAATACTTTGTTGATACTTTTACCCTTTTTGTCTCATTAACCAAATTTTTGCGTGATTTTCACCCCCTTTAAACCATTGATCTGCATGTTTTATCCCCTTTATGCTACTCTATTATCAATTTTTGCCACTTTTTTACGCCTTTTCTTTACTTCTTGCACTTTTTTATTTGCAACCAATGCTTGATACCTTTTGCCCCTTTTTTCCCTTGTTACCATTTTTTGCCACATTTTAACCTCTTTTCACAACTTTTTTTCTGCCAATTTTTGCAGCACTTCTGCCAACCTTAACCATTTTTTAAATATCGACTAATTTTGACAGTAAATTTCAGTAAAAACAGATCAAATGTTCAGTCTTTCTAAAACTATTTCAATGTTAAATGTTTGTGGGATGGATTTAACAGCTGCAGACATTTAAAGCAAAAGGATACTCTTAAAATCTTCTTTTCCTCCTTCTCTGAATTTCATGATCTTTCAGGGCCGGACAGGAAGCTTTGGGGGGCCTGATGTGGCCCCCGGGCCGCTAGTTGATGACGTGTGGTCTAAGAAAAAGCCCCCAACATCCCCAGCTTCACCAACATCCCACTGACCTTTAAAGCCTTTAGCTGATCAGTAGATCTGTCCATGCGTTAGCCTCTCTGATCAGATCTACATCCTGTTAATGCATTGTGTAAACGGGGTCTAAAATAAAAACAGACGTTCTACCTCATGGATCTTGTTGATCTGCTGGAACCGTTTTACGTGCTTTCAGTCTGATCTGATGTCTAAACGTCTTCAGGAAGGACTGGTTCTGAGAGTACGCAGGAGTCAGGACGTGGAGATCTGCTCATGCCTTCCTCTGATCGTCAGGCTGATTCTTAATGGATATAAAGTCTGCATTCCTCTCCAGAGAGCGTGTGGTTTGAGGGGGAAAGGAAGTTTTGGGTAAAGGGGGACAGAGATGAGAGGAAGACCACAGGATTGAAGATAAATGCACACGTGCATACATTTAATAAAGCCATGGTTGCACCATCTGTGTCTCTGGTCGGCCCCTCCCTCCCTTTAAACACCATGTTGGTCTGGGTCACGGCTGTGAAAGCATACTGAATGTTCCTCAGTGAGGAGAGGTTTATCTCACTGATGGATATTAGACTCGTCTTCACTTACAGCCGTCTGTAAACGTGAAAAGCTCCTCCACTGTAATCTGGCTGGACTCAGAGAGGAGCTGCAGCTCTGCACATTTTTCTTCTTTCCTTCTCTGAGCGTCTGTGTGCATGTCCCAGTTATGAACATATGGAAATAATTTATTTATACAGGTTGTCAGAAGTGCTGGTGGTCTATAGCCAGGCTGGTGTTATATAACTTTGGGGGTGCAGCTCAGCTCTCAAGGTCAGCTGCTCCAGTTAATGACCGAGCACGGAGAGGAGGAGGAGGACATCTGAGAGCGGGCTTTAATCGTCCACATGTTCACAGAACAGACCAATCAGACGGCACGGTCACTGTCTCTGCAGCTGGCCTGATATCGGCCTGCAGGAAGATTCAGATGTGGATCTCTTTACAACTGTAAGTTCAAAGTCAGAGCCTTTAAACGCCACGATTCCCCCGCCCTGCTTTCCTCCACTTCTGCTCTCTGACTCTGTGATGGAGGAGTTTTAGGGTCTTCATGTACAGATGCAGGCTCAGTATTAGGAATGATATGTAGAGTTTCTAAAGCCAGAGATCCTTCATGTTTGTTGAAGCAGGGCGTCTGTTCAGAGTGGCTGCCATGATGGAGCCGCTGTGACAGACATGTTTAGCATTATGTCTAAGACTGTTGCAGAAGAAAGCATGCCCTTCTAGCTGCTGTTCCGTAGCTTATTCATGTTTTAGCTGCTGACAGTGATAGACCACGGTTATTCTCCAACATCAGCCCAATCACTACAGCTCCCCATGACACAAGGAGCTCTGCTCTAAAGATTCTCCCTGGGCAAGTCAGCAGCAAGCTTTGAATTTCCAGGAAGTATAATTGCTAGAAACCTCCAAATGGGTGGATACATTTATGACAATGTGGACTGAACACAATAAAATTAGTTCAAGAGCAATAATCTATAGCGGCTAGGGTGGAGGAGGTGGAGCTTTAGTCTATAAGGAGGAGGCTGGGGTGGAGGAGGTGGAGCTTTAGTCTATAAAGGAGGAGGCTAGGGTGGAGGAGGTGAAGCTTTAGTCTATAAGGAGGAGGCTGGGGTGGAGGAGGTGGAGCTTTAGTCTATAAGGAGGAGGCTGGGGTGGAGGAGGTGGAGCTTTAGTCTATAAGGAGGAGGCTGGGGTGGAGGAGGTGAAGCTTTAGTCTATAAGGAGGAGGCTGGGGTGGAGGAGGTGGAGCTTTAGTCTATAAGGAGGAGGCTGGGGTGGAGGAGGTGAAGCTTTAGTCTATAAGGAGGAGGCTGGGGTGGAGGAGGTGAAGCTTTAGTCTATAAGGAGGAGGCTGGGGTGGAGGAGGTGGAGCTTTAGTCTATAAGGAGGAGGCTGGGGTGGAGGAGGTGAAGCTTTAGTCTATAAGGAGGAGGCTGGGGTGGAGGAGGTGAAGCTTTAGTCTATAAGGAGGAGGCTGGGGTGGAGGAGGTGGAGCTTTATATTGTAAGCAGTGAATGACACCTGGGCATAGATGAGCATTTGTGTTGGGACTGTTATGACTGATGATTATGATGATGATGATATAAAGTGTAAATCAGAGCGGTCCAAAGACTCAGCCCTGAGGAACTCCACTTCTAGCCTCAGGATATTCAGAGGGACAGGTTGCTCTGACAATCCCGTCTCTGAAAATGAAATGATCAGAAGAACTGAAGGCTTTAGAGGGATCAGGACTCCCGTGGGTCTAGGTGGAGCTTGTTCATCTGTCTCCACCTGTCAGAACAGTCATTTTGTCCATTCGGGCTGCCGTAGTAGCAGCTCTGTTTGAGAGCACAGGAGAAGAAATTTCATCTTGTGTTTGAGGTGTAGAATGATCAGAGGTGGAAAGTAACTCCACATGCAGCAGATCTGAGCGAGCTCGTGTTCATTAAAGTTCCTTTGGGTGAAGAATCAAACTTCATTACATTGTCTTAAGCATCGGGTCTGAGTTTAAAATAATCATTTACAATTAAAACAGGAAGTCAAAGCTTCCTGTCAGCGGCGTTACACTGGTCTATAGTTTGGTTTATATTAAAGACGGCCATCAGAAGAACAGAGAGAATCTGATTCGTCTCTCCATCCAAACAGCTGCTGGACTTTAAGTCCTCAAAGATACGACCTCGATGGAGATCCAGATCCTTCTGTTCTCAGTAAGTGTTAAAGATTTCACTGTAAACCCCCCAGGTATCAAAACTAGATCCTGAGGACTCTAAGCTTCAGTAAGCTAATAGAGCAGAACTTTGACTTTACTAAATATTAAAGTACCTGTATTTGTACCGGAGTCTCCCGCTGAGATAACCCTGCTCTCATCATGATTCTCCACTCTGGTTCAAGCACCTGGCCTGGCAGCAGACGGCGAGGAGTTTGCCCGTTGACATGCTGCCGGTGTTTGATAGAGGCGTTAATCGAGGCGTGTCACATGACGCTCTCACTGGATCCCACAAATCCAACCACAGTCATCCAGGATCTACATAAACCACTTCACTGTGATTAAAGACGATAACGGTCAGAATGGCACTGAACTCCACACCAACCTAAAGCTCTGCTATGGTCACCAATGACTGTTTTTGTGGTCCAGTCTGACAGCTTTACAGCTGTTACTGGGGTTAAACAGCTGTAATTTACTGCAGGCTGACATTAAAACCTCAGCCTGACAAAAACAACAACATGGTTGTAGAGATCTTTCCCTTAAAGCCTGTTTCACCACTGAAGAAATATCCTCTCTCTAAAATAGAGAGAGGGGCCACTGTGTTAAAAACAGGCATGATTCTGTAGTGAAATCACTGCATGGGCTCAGGAACATCCCAGAAATCATCGTCTGTCAACACAGTTGGCCGTGCCATCCACCAATGACAGTTAAAGCTGATCATGGAGAGAAGAAGCCAGATGTGACCAGGATCCAGAAACACCGTGGTCCGTCTTCTCTGGACCAAAGCTCATTTAACATGGACTGAGGAAACATGGAAAACTGTTCTGTGGTCAGAGGAAAGATGGAAAACTGTTCTGTGGTCAGAGGAAAGATAGAAAACTGTTCTGTGGTCAGAGGAAAGATGGAAAACTGTTCTGTGGTCAGAGGAAAGATGGAAAACTGTTCTGTGGTCAGAGGAAAGATGGAAAACTGTTCTGTGGTCAGAGGAAACATGGAAAACTGTTCTGTGGTCAGAGGAAAGATGGAAAACTGTTCTGTGGTCAGAGGAAACATGGAAAACTGTTCTGTGGTCAGAGGAAAGATGGAAAACTGTTCTGTGGTCAGATGAACCAACGTTGGAAATGTTCTTTAGAAATCAGTGACCCAGGGCTAATGTTTTTAATGTTATGGTAAAATCTCTCAGTTTAACATCTGGTGTTTCATTCGATTGTGAATATGACATGGGTTTATAGGATCTGTCAACTATTGACAATATATTCCAAATATATTTTTCTTTTTTTAATTCTGTACATATTATTATATTATTGATGTCAAATATCCCTTCAGAAAGTGCCGTTAAGAGTTACTTCTTTCCAGAACAAAACTAAAAAATCCAGCTCATAGAAGCAACAGATCAGATCGATTTTATGGCACAGAATCACCGGCCAACACCATGTTCAATGACCAGCATTGTGTGTTTTAAACGTGTATCTTGTTAATCAGTGCTGATAATGAGCCTGTGGAGTATGGACTCCATCATAAAAACACAGATAGACCAACAATCGTCCCCTCATGTTGACTGTCCTTGGATGGAAACCTTTAGCTTACTGCTGTCTACTATTTGGCAAAAGTGTAGGGGAAGAGGGCCCAACACCCCCAGCTTCAACAACATTCTGTTCTCACCTCTTATGATGTCATTATTTAAAGATTATAAACACTCCTGGTTAAAGAGAAACCCACCCATCAGTCAGAGTCTCTAGAAGCTCATGAAGGCCGTGAGGCAGGAGAGGTGTGGTTATTCAGAATTGATCACAAACATTCCTCCTGAGGTTTAACGTAAAAATGAAACTGAAATGACCGTCACTGCTGCACCGTCGAGGCATTTGAGAGATTATCTGAGGTTTCTGAGGTGAGACATGTTCTGCCAAACCTCTGCTGTAATTTAGAAATTAACATATTTTTAGTCACAGAGATTTGATCAGAACATGTCCGGTACTGTCTGAGCAGGGAAACAGACTCCCGGTGTCTTATATCAGGACTGAAGATGGTCCATGAAGATCTAGATTCCGATCTAAAGCTTGGCCATATAACCAAAGGTTGATACCAGTCTTTAAGCAGCAAAAGTCCAGGATCCCTGCATGACAGACTAAAACGGACCACATATCCAAACACACCCTGGACCCCCTTCTCTCCTAAATCAGGCGTCTGATTCAGCACTCATCTGTAGCGTTAGATCTCTGGTTCTCAGGATCCACCAATGAGACTTCGGAGAGAAACTGCAGTCCAGATTTCTATATTTTCCACCGGTCAGGTTAACTTAGTGAGAAACAGAACAACAGACCTCAGACTATGCTAACATGACCAAACAAAGAGATGGGACAAACACACGAATGTTTTTAAGAGTTTCAAAGAATTTTGGTGCACATCTGCAACTCACTGAAATGGGCTGTGACCCACTTTTGGGTCCTGACCCACCTGTTGAGAACCACTGTTTCAGAACATAGAGATGTTTCTATGGGTTCTTAATTCTTACAGTAACAGAATCGGAGGGTTTTAGTCCCTCCGGTTGAGTCGTGTTAGACTGTAATGGCCATTTCATAATAAAATCCCAGAGCTACATAATAAGTGGGGACTTCAGGAAGAGCACGTTTATCTTTGAGTGAAGATTTAGCGGAGATATAATCAACATCTAGTGAACAGGGCTGCAGACAGACTTGACATTAACGTCATGCACACAGAGGCATCATAGCAGTCCCTCCATGGGTTTGACCGTTCGCTCTGCGTGTCCTCAAATAGCAACAAACATGGCAATGAGATGCAGAATGCACGAGACTGGGAGAGACAGTGAGAAGACAGAGGGGATGTGAGAGTGAACACAGCGTTTACAGACAGGCTGATGAGCTAAGTCCACGTGGAACTGTCCCTGCACAGAGACCAACGGTCAGAAAAGATGGGACGGATGGATCCTGTTCTCAAAGTTTAAACCTGAGGGAACAATGAAATTAAGATGGGGTTCTGACCTTGGATAGTCCCACAGTAGTTCGGCTGCTCGTCCTCTGAGGCGTCGCCGGTCTCTGCAGAGCGTCGCTGTCGCTGCAGTCGGTGTTTCAGTCCAGAGAAGGACTGTGACTGGTCGTATTCACCCAGCGGTTCGATGAACAGGCTCTCCTCTCCGATCTGGATCAATCCAGTCTGTGCACACATAAAAGATGAAACTGTGATAATGGTTTATGTGGATCTGGCTCTGGGCTGCAGCTATGCCTGGGGTCAAAAAGACAGACTACCATTCACCATTGATTTAACAGAGAAAGCTAGAGCTACTCAAAATCATTCAGAAGATGCATAATCTATCCTGATCTGATCTAATCTTATCTAATCTTATCTTATCTTATCTTATCTAATCTAATCTAATCTATTACACCTGCCCCAACTGGGACTGACTTTAATCTCAGCATGCTGACTTTAATCTTAAATGCATGCTGACTTTGATCTCAGTGCATGCTGACTTTAATCTCAGTATGCTGACTTTTATCTCAGTGCATGCTGACTTTAATCTCAGTATGCTGACTTTAATCTCAGTGCATGCTGACTTTAATCTTCATGCATGCTGACTTTAATCTCAGTGTATGCTGACTTTAATCTCAGTGCATGCTGACTTTAATCTTCATGCATGCTGATTTTAATCTCAGTGTATGCTGACTTTGATCTCAGTGCATGCTGACTTTAATCTCAGTATGCTGACTTTAATCTCAGTGCATGCTGACTTTAATCTTCATGCATGCTGACTTTAATCTCAGTGTATGCTGACTTTAATCTCAGTGCATGCTGACTTTAATCTCAGTATGCTGACTTTAATCTCAGTGCATGCTGACTTTAATCTTCATGCATGCTGACTTTAATCTCAGTGCATGCTGACTTTAATCTCAGTGCATGCTGACTTTAATCTCAGTGCATGCTGACCTTAATCTTCATGCATGCTGACTTTAATCTCAGTATGCTTACTTTAATCTCAGTGCATCCTAGCATTTTGACCTCGTTCCTCACCTGCTCCACTGCCTATTTGGAGGGAAAAATTCCCCAACATCCCCAGCTTCACCAACATTGTCACTGGTCATCTTTTAAGCCTTCAATAGGATTTAGAACGATGATGTCATCCTAAAAGTCTAAAAACATTCCTGCCTTTTGCAGGCCAATCTTACCACCAGCCTGGATTTACGATCTCAATAGTACATCAGGGTCCTTTTAAAGCATGGTTATGACAACAGGAGGGAGAAAAGCTGTTAAAGAGGCACAGCTAGCCACTTAGCTGGTGGCTAACTGTCATTCACTCTGATCAGCATGTAGAGATACTGGTCCAAGGTCAGATACCGGTCCACAGTCAGATACCGGTCCACAGTCAGATACCGGTCCACTGTCAGATATCGGTCCACTGTCAGATACCGGTCCACTGTCAGATACCGGTCCACTGTCAGATACCGGTCCACTGTCAGATACCGGTCCACTGTCAGATACCGGTCAACTGTCAGAGCCTCAGAGAGGATGAATGGACTGTAGTTAGAATCAGAGGGACAGAGAGCTCTGGTATCAGGTCTTCATTGTTAAACCAGAGTCTAGATGCAGTCACCTGGTATCAGAATGACCAGATGATTAATGGGAGTTGTAAACAGGACCTCGGTGACCTCTCCTCCTGCAGCAGCAGCAGAGCTAACAGAGAGCACAAACACAGCCCAGACAGCAGACACAGAGCTGCTGTGACGACAGTTGTGTGGCATGTCAGAAATAGAGCCGGGACTCATCCTGATAGCAGCTGAGCTAAAGAGCTAACTAATGCTGTTAGCCTGAATGAGGATGACTGGAGGAAGAACTCAAAGACCCAGAGACCAGCAGAGATCCAAACATGATGCACGTGAGTGAAATTGCTTGTATGGTACTGCTAACTGTGAAGCAAACTGCCCCTCAGGGAAAAAAAAGATATCCTTGATCCTTGATCCTTAACCCAGAGGAGGGATCTGCTGATGTTAATAATGCCAGGTAGACAAGTTTACCTGCAATGTTTCATCACTGATACAGAAAAGTGTTCAATAACAGCTGTCTGAGACTGTTGTTACCTCAGTATCAGACAGTTAATATCATTTAATTATTGAAAATAAAAATGTTCTAAATTTTCTGTTATAACTGATCATTTCCAATGGATAATCATGTGATCAATAATCAAACCTCTCCTAGTGGTTCTTTTCTCTCACCATCAGGCCTGACAGTCTTGATTTCTAACTCATCATCAGACCAGTATAAGGGGAAGGTCCAAAGTCCAGAACACAGCATTACTGTGGCTGCATGCCATATATATCACACAGTCCACCTAGAGTCCTGAGCCCGCCTCAGACAGGAGGAGAAACAACAACCTGGAGTTCTGTTTCCTGTTCCAGTCAGCTGACAGTTACACCTAAACAACCTGTCAACCAATCAGGAGAGAGGAAGAGGAAGAGGCCTGAGCAACTGCAGCAGGGTCAGACTCCAGCTGGGACTGTCAAAGGAAGAAACAGAGAAACAGAAAGGGAGGGAAAGAAAGGGAGAGACAGAAAAAGAGGGATAGAAAGGGAGAAATAGAAAGAGAGGGACAGAAATGGAGACACAGAAAGAGAGAGACATAAATGAGAGAAAGAAAGAGAGGGACAGAAAGAGATAGAAAGGAAGGGATAGAAAGAGAAAGACAGAAAGAGAGGGATAGAAAGCGAGAGAAGGAAATGGAGAGACAAAAAGAGAGAGACAGAAAGGGAGAGACAGAAGGAGAAGGAGAGAAAGGGAGAGACAGAAAGGAAGAGATAGAAAGACAGAGACATAAATGGAAAGACAGTAAGAGAGGGACAGAAAGTGAGAGACAGAAAGAGAGAGACAGAAAGGGAGAGACACTAAGAGAGGAACAGAAAGAGAGAGACAGAAAGGGAAAGTCAGAAAGAGAGGGAAAGAAAGAGAGAGACAAAAAGTGAGAGACAGAAAGGGAGAGACACAAAGGAAGACGTAAAAATGGAGAGACAGAAAGAGTGGGACAAAAAGGGAGAGACAGAAAGGAAGAGATAGAAAGAGAGAGACAGAAAGAGAGTAAAAGAAAGACTGAGACAGAAAGAGAGAGACAGAAAGACAGAGACAGAAAGGGAGAGACAAAAAGAGAGGCACAGAAAGAGAGAGACAGAAAGGAAAAGATAGAAAGAGAGAGACGAAGGAAATCATAGAAATGATGAGACAGAAAGAGAGGGACAGAAAGAGAGAGACAGTAAGAGAGAGAGAGAGAAAGGGAGAGACAACAGGAAGAGATAGAAAAAGAGACAGAGGAAATCATAGAAATGGAGACACAGAAAGAGAGGGACAGAAAGGGAGAGACACTAAGAGAGGAACAGAAAGGAAGGGATAGACAGGGAGAGACAGAAAGGGAGAGACATGAGGAGAGGGATAGAAATGGAGAGATAGAAAGAGAGGGACAGAAATGGAGAGACAGAAAGAAAGCGACAGAAAGGAAGAGATAGAAAGACAGAGACATAAAGGGAGAGACAAAAAGAGAGGGATAGAAAGGGAGAGACAGAAAGAGAGGGACAGAAATGGAGAGACAGAAAGAGAGAGACATAAATGAAGAGATAGAAAGAAAAGGACAGAAAGAGAGAAACAGAAAGGAAGGGATAGAAAGAGAGAGACAGAAAGAGAGGGATAGAAAGCGAGAGAAGGAAATGGAGAGACAAAAAACGGAGACATAAAGGGAGAAACAGTAAGAGAGGGAGAGAAAGGGAGAGAGAAAGGAAGAGATAGAAAGACAGAGACATAAAGGGAGAGACACTAAGAGAGGGACAGAAAGTGAGAGCCAGAAAGGGGGAGACAGAAAGGGAAAGACAGAAAGAGAGGGACAGAAAGAGAGAAACAGAAAGGAAGAGCTAGAAAAAGCGGGACAGAAAGAGAGAGACAGAAAGAGAGAGACAGAAAGAGAGAGACAGAAAAAGAGAGACAGAAAAAGAGAGATAGAAAGAGAGGAACAGAAATGGAGAGACAGAAAGGGAGGGAGAGAAAGGCAGAGAAACAGAAAGAAAGGGATAGAAATAGAGAGACAAAAAGAGAGGGATAGAAAGCGAGAGACAGAAAGGGAGAGGTAGAAAGAGAGAGACAGAAAGGGACAGACACAAAGGAAGACATAGAAATGGAGACAGAAAGCAAGGGACAGAAAGAGAGAGACAGAAAGGAAGAGATAGAAAAAGAGAGACGGAAAGAGAGGGACAGAAAGGGAGAGGTAGAAATGGAGAGACAGAAAGAGAGGGACAGAACGAGAGCGACAGGAAGAGATAGAAAGAGAGAGACACAAAGGAAATCATAGAAATGGAGAGACAGAAAGAGAGGGACAGAAAGAGATAAACAAAAAGAGAGAGACAGAAAGGGAGAGACAAAAAGGAAGACATAGAAAGGGAGATACAGAAAGAGAGGAACAGAAAGGAAGGAACAGAAAGGAAGGGATAGAATGAGAGAGACAGAAAGAGAGGGATAGAAAGCGAGAGATGGAAATGGAGAGACAAGAGAGAGCCAGAAAGGGAAAGACAAAAAGGAAGACATAGAAATGGACATACAGTAAAAGAGAGACAGAAAGAGAGAAACAGAAAGGAAGAGATAGAAAGAGAGAGACAGAAAGAGAGGGACAGAAATGGAGAGACAGAAAGAGAAAGACATAAAAGGAGAGACAGAAAAGGAGGGACAGAAAGACAGAGACAGAAAGGAAGAGATATAAAGAGAGGGATAGAAAGGGAGAGACAGAAAGGGAGAAACAGAAAGAGAGACAGAAAGGGAGAGATAGAAAGAAAGGGACAGAAAGGAAGAGACAGAAAGAGAGGGACAGAAAGGGAGATTGAAATGGAGAGACAGAAAGAGAGAAAATTGGAAAGAGAGAGACAGAAACAGAGGGACAGTAAGAGCGAGACAAAAAGGAAGAGACAGAAAGGGAGAGATGGAAAGAGAGGGTCAGAAATGGACAGACGGAAACAGAGAGACGAAAAGGGAGATACAGAAAGAGAGGGACAAAAATGGAGAGACAGAAAGAGAGAGATGGAGAGAGGGGGACAGAAATGTACAGATGGAAACGGAGAGACGGAAAGGGAGAGACAGAAAGAGAGAGACAGAAATGCAGTGACAGAAAGGGAGACACAGAAAGAGATGGAGAGAAAGGGAGAAACAGAAAGGGAGGGAGAGAAAGGGAGGGACAGAAAGAGAGACAGAAATGGAGAGACAGAAAGGGAGACACAGAAAGGAAAGTCTGAAACCGAAACATGGAGATGGAAAGATAGAAACTAAAGTTTGGGCATCAGTATGCAAACATGATTAACCTGAGATTGTTGTTGTTTTTTAACGTGCAGCAATTTCAGACAAAAGAGTAGGGGTGATATTATCAGCCTGATATCAGTATGGAGACATATGAACATTCCTGCTAATATTTACTGCAGTATTCCAGCTGTGAATATCAGCACATGTCTACTGTAGATTTGACCATAAAAAGTAATGTTCGAGGAGTTTTGGGTCTGGAATAACAGTCCTTTTCTTTATTATCATTATTTATACTTTTGAAGGAATCACGTCTGTTTCTGTGTTCATGTTTAAACCTTTAAGTTTGTTATAAGGACTGAAGTTTTAAATATCACTTAATTCATGATTATGACATCTGGTTAAATTAATCTGGGAATATCAGATATCGTCAGCATCAGTGTGCACAGGCCTGCAATCAGACTTTCAGAGACCTATTCAGTATTACTTCCCTTTGACCAGCATGTTTCCATAGATTTAAAAACACTACAATCTGAATTTAAAAACACTATAATCTGACTTTTTAACATCCCTAAATTAAAACAGCACCATTCTGATCTGGTTTACTTCAGTGAATCAAAACTAAAAGCATCTGAAGCAAAGTTCTCCAAACCTGCAGCAGCCATGAGGAACAGGAAGGACAAATCAGCAACAGCAGCACTGAAAGGTCAAAAATCTGCTCTGGCCAGCAGCCAATCACAGCTTCAGGCGGACTTTAAAGGCATCCGAGGTCTGTGTGTGTTTGTGTGAAGTCTGGACAAATACTGACGCCGGTGTCAGAGCGAAGATGAAACACACCGCGCTCACGTGTGAGAGGACGAGAGAGCGATAAACTCTGCCTGGACGGGGTGGAGCCTCTGGGCTTTAAATAAGACTACCAGTTATCAGTCACTCTGTGACGGAGCACTCTCTGGTTACAACAGTAGGGGGTGCTACGTGCACATAGCTGGTCTGAAAATCCACCAAGAACAATAGCACAAGCCAGAGTTATTTACTACTGTGCTAGCGTGCTAGCATGTTTAGTAACAGCACTGTAAGCTGGTGTCTGATTGTACTCTGTTTGATATTTTGATGAAATTCATCAGCAGAATGTGAAAAAAAAGTCAAAGAACAGGAACAGGAACTATAGCTGACACATCTACTCAGTTAACAGATCAGCGACAGCTCACTGATGAGACAATCCTGACGATGAGAGAAGGACTGCAGGGAATAAGCAATCAGAACATCATCAGAGAAACTATCAAAGGGACTATCAGAGAGACTATCAAATAAAACTATCAGGAAAACTGTCATAGAACCTATCAGAGAAACTATCAGAGAGACTATCAGAGATCCTATCAGAGAAACTATCAGAGAGACTATAAGAGAGACTATCAGAGAAACTATCAGAGAGACTATCAGAGAAACTATCAGAGAAACTATCAGAGAGACTATTAGAGAAACTATCAGAGAGAGTATCAAAGAAACTATCAAAGAGACTATCAGAGAGGCTATCAAAGAAACTATCAGAGAAACTATAAGAGACTATCAGAGAAGATATCAGAGATCCTATCAGAGAGACTATCAGAGAGACTATCAGAGAAACTACCAGAGACTAACAGAGAAACTATCAGAGAAACTATCAGAGAAACTATCAAAGAAACTATCAGAGAGACTATCAGAGAAACTATCAGAGACTAACAGAGAAACTATAAGAGAGACTATCAGAGAAACTATCAAAGAAACTATCAGAGAGACTATCAGAGAAACTATCAGAGAAACTATCAGGGAAACTATCAGAGAAAGGAACAGAGGGACTATCAGAGAAACTATCAGAGAGACTATCAGAGAGACTATCAAAGAATCTATCAGAGAGACTATCAGAGAGACTACCAGAGAAACTATCAGGGAAACTATCATAGAACCTACCAGAGAAACTATTAGAGAGACTATCAGAGAAACTATCAGAGATCCTATCAGAGAAACTATCAGAGAGGCTACCAGAGAAGATATCAGTGAGACTATCAGAGAAACTATCAGTGGGACTATTAGAGAACCTATCAGAGAGACTATCAGAGAGACTATCAAAGAAACTATTAGAGAACCTATCAGAGAACCTATCAGAAAGACTATTAGAGAGACTATCAGAGAAACTATCAAAGAAACTATCTGATGGACTATCAGAGAGACTTGGAGAAACTGTCAGAGAGACTATCAGAGAAACTATCAAAGAAACTATCAGAGAGACTATCAGAGAAACTATCAGAGACTAACAGAGAAACTATAAGAGAGACTATCAGAGAAACTATCAAAGAAACTATCAGAGAGACTATCAGAGAAACTATCAGAGAAACTATTAGAGAAACTATCAGAGAGAGGATCAGAGAGACTATCAGAGAAACTATCAGAGAGACTACCAGAGAAACTATCAGGGAAACTATCAGAGAAAGGAACAGAGGGACTATCAGAGAAACTATCAGAGAGACTATCAGAGAGACTATCAAAGAATCTATCAGAGACTTACAGAGAAACTATAAGAGAGACTATCAGAGAAACTATCAAAGAAACTATCAGAGAGACTATCAGAGAGACTACCAGAGAAACTATCAGGGAAACTATCATAGAACCTACCAGAGAAACTATTAGAGAGACTATCAGAGAAACTATCAGAGATCCTATCAGAGAAACTATCAGAGAGGCTACCAGAGAAGATATCAGTGAGACTATCAGAGAAACTATCAGTGGGACTATCAGAGAACCTATCAGAGAGACTATCAGAGAGACTATCAAAGAAACTATTAGAGAACCTATCAGAGAACCTATCAGAAAGACTATTAGAGAGACTATCAGAGAAACTATCAAAGAAACTATCTGATGGACTATCAGAGAGACTTGGAGAAACTATCAGAGATCCTATCAGAGAAACTATCAGAGAGGCTACCAGAGAAGATATCAGTGAGACTATCAGAGAAACTATCAGTGGGACTATCAGAGAACCTATCAGAGAGACTATCAGAGAGCCTATCAAAGAAACTATCAGAGAAACTATCAGAGAAACTATCAGAGAAACTATCAGAGAAACTATCAGAGAACCTATCAGAGACTATTAGAGAAACTATAAGAGAGACTATCAGAGTACCTATCAGAGAGACTATCAGAGAAACTATCAGAGAAACTATCAGAGAAACTATCAGAGAGAGGATCAGAGAAACTATCAAAGAAACTAACAGAGAGACTATCAGAGAAACTCTCAGAGAACATATCAGAACATATATCACCGGAACTGATCCAGATCACTGAGGACTTAGTCCTGTGGACCTCTTACTAGAGGTCTAGATAGATGAAGGAAGACCAGAGTCTAGAGAAGTCTAGGACTGAGACCAGAGTCTAGAGGAGTCTAGGACTGACCAGAGTCTAGAGGAGACTAGGACTGAGACCAGAGTCTCGAGAGGACTGAGTCCTGAGTCCAGAGTCTAGAGGAGTCTAGTACTGAGACCAGAGTCTAGAGGAGTCTAGGACTGAGACCAGAGTCTAAAGGAGTCTAGGACTGAGACAAGAGTCTACAGGAGTCTAGGACTGAGACCAGAGTCTTAGGGAGCCTCTTTAACAGCTTTTCTCCTTGGTTTTGTCATAAACATTCTTTAAAGGAAACACTGATGAACCATTATGATAAACCTTGTGGTTTACTGGTTAGACTGGAATGACTACTGGGGGTCTAGACTGGCCTGGATGCTGACGGCAAGGATGGAATGTTCACAAACTTAAAAGATGACAACCTTAAGAAAGACTTGAGAAACTTGAGAAACTTAAAAGATTTATAAAGATAAAAGATGGTCATATTTAAAGGACAGAATGTTGGTAAAGCTGGGGACGTTGGGGCCAACCCTTGCTCACCACTTCCACTGAGGACAGACACCAAGAGAGAAATCCTGCTGGTATGGATGTGTTCTAATAATGACAGAGAGATGGAGGAGTGTGGTTGGTTTGAGAATCCACCAACAGGAAGAAAGAAGAAGAGACCACCCCTCAGGTCAGCATTAGTCTATGCTCCAGCAGACTCTATCCTGCTCCTGTGGATGTTTTTATTCTTTTAGAGACCAACAGCGACCTTCTTCCTACTTCCACATCAACCTACAGCTCAGAGGGGCAGAAGGACACATGCTGCCCTGTTTCTGAAGAGACAGTAGACGTTCAGAGCATCCACATCTGTAGACTAAGTCCAGGTCCTCATGAAAACCAGGTAAATCTAGCTCTGTGGTTTTCCTTTGCTGGTCTGCTTAAGTGAAAAAGATGCAGACTGGCAGGGATATTAGTAATCCTTCAGAGAAACAGAAAGGGAGAGACAGAAGGAGAGAGACAGAAAGAGAGAGACAGAAAGAGAGGGACAGAAAAGGAAAGAGACAGAAAGAGAGAGACAGAAAGGGAGAGATAGAAAGAGAGAGACAGAAAGGGAGAGACAGAATGAGAGGGATAGAAAGGGAGGGACAGAGAGGGAGAAACAGAAAGAGAGAGACAAAAAGGGAGAGACAGAAAAAGAGACACAAAAAGGGAGAGACAGAAAAAGAGACACAGAAAGAGAGAGACAGAAAGGGAGAGACAGAAAGAGAGGGATAGAAAAGGAAAGATAGAAAGAGAGGGACTGAAATGGAGAGATAGAAAGAGAGGGACAGAAATGGAGAGACAGAAAGAGAGAGACAGAAAGGGAGAGATAGAGAGGGAGAGACAGAAAGAGAGAGACAGAAAGGGAGAGACAGAAAGAGAGAGACAGAATGGGAGAGAAAGAAAGAGAGGGATAGAAAAGGAGAGACAGGAAGAGAGGGAGAGAAAGGGAGAGACAGAAAGGGAGAGACAGAAAGACAGGGATAAAAAGGGAGAGACAGAAAGAGAGAGACAGAAAGGGAGAGACAGAAAGAGAGGGAGAGAAAGGGAGAGACCGTTTTTGTCTCTCTTCTTCAGTGTAAAGATGCAGACTGGCAGTGATATTAGTAATCCTTCAGAGAAACAGAAAGGGAGAGACAGAAAAAGAGAGACGGAAAGGGAGGGATAGAAAGAGAGGGACAGAAAGGTAGAGACAGAAAGAGAGAGACAGAGAGGGAGGGATAGAAAGGGAGAGATAGAAAGAGAGAGACAGAAAGGGAGAGACAGAAAGAGAGAGAAAGAAAGGGAGAGACAGAATGAGAAGGGTAGAAAGGGAGAGACAGAGAGGGAGAGACAGAAAGAGAGAGACAAAAAGGGAGAGACAGAAAAAGAGACACAAAAAGGAAAGACAGAAAAAGAGACACAGAAAGAGAGAGACAGAAAGGGAGAGACAGAAAGAGAGGGATAGAAAGGGAGAGACCGTTTCTGTCTCTCTTCTTTAGTGTAAAGATGCAGACTGGTAGTGATATTAGTAATCCCTCTGTTCTCATGGTTCCTGGCGTGTCAGACACGTGTACATTAGACGTGATAAATGACACATCAGATTCTGATATTTGAACGTTTTTATCTTTACAGCTGTCAGAGGCTCTGGTTAAGTATTCTAGCATGCTCTGAGCAGCTTTGACTGATGTAGAGGGTTGTTGTGAGTAAATGTTGGTGTCATCAGTGATGAATAATGGAGGCTCAGAAGAAGGCGAGGGTGTGAGCGGGAAAGAGTGCATGCAGATCATTCCTCATTATGAACACCGAGTTAGCATATTAAAAATAAATGTGGTCAAGACCTCTTTAAAACCCATTCTGATGCCAATGCCATGTAGGCGGAGCTACTCCATCATCCAGCTGGGTGGGCCTTTCAGTCCTGAACTCATTCTGACGCCACCCCTCCAGACGGATAAATTCAGACCCACAAACAGACCTCTGAATCCTGGTTTCTCTACAGACCCCTGAGCTAAATCTCTGCTGTTGGTTTTAAACTAACGGATGGCGAGTGGCGCGCCCACAGCTCCATCTAACAGCTCTCTTTTTCTGGGTTTGACCGTGTGGCGTTCTGACAGCCTGACATAAGACAGTAGATGGCTTTACCAGGCCTCCACAGGTGCTCACAGATGCCAGAGAATTGGTGTGGTTGACTATGTATCCTGAGTAAAAGCAGCGCTGATTGGTCGATAACGTGCTCACAGCTGCGGGTTTCTCCCTCCGCCTCTCCTCCACCACGAAGCCCCCCGACAGAAAGCCACTGTCCTGTGTCAGGTTTAGATACAGAGTCCTTCCAAACGCCGGCACCGACAGGATCATATGACCCGGGTCACACTGCCCTCCCCCCGGGACGTCCAAGGAGCGCTGACCGCGGCGCCGCAGCGTGTGGACAGCGGACAGGTGCGCCTCCTGACCGGACAGCAGCCGGGGAACCACTTCGTCTGTGTCCGGCTCCGACTGGGCTGTGGGAAGACAAAGAGGCATCAAACAACGGGACTGGAGCAGAGACGCTCTCTATAGAGGCAGGCGTGATCTGAGTTCATTCATAACAATTTAAAGGGAAATACCGCTCTAACGGCAGAGAGCCGGCGCCACATTTCATCATTTACTCTGGAAAAAGTCTTAATAGTTGACCTGAAACTTCAGTGGGTTTAGGGTTAGGCTGTCGTCCTGTTCATTTAATCGGTTTTATAGTAAACTTGCAGAGAAAATAGAGCAGAAATTCTGTTAAAATGCTTCAGAACTAGGGCTGAATGATTTACAAAAATAATCTAACTGCAATTTTTTCCTGCAATATTGCAATTGCGATTTGAAATGCGATTATTTAGGTTCCTCAGTTTTTTCTGTTGTTCAACAAACATCAGCCAGAAATCATTCTATATTATAACAAGTACAATATTAGAGAAGTTAAACTAGGGCAAAATTTAGAAAAAAATATCTTACTGCCATTTTGGCTCATAGAGCAAATTTGATATCAATTGCTTTATTTCAGGGGACGATCATTTCTCATATTCTTCTCATTTTGATAAAGAAAAACAAATGCATGATCAAGAAAAGTAAGATTTTTGTAAAAAATAAAATAAAATTTAAAAAGATACTTAAATGAATGAATAATATATAAAGTAGTGATAATCAACATGTGGCTCTTTATGCCTTCATTCTAAATATTATTCCCCCAGAAAATCTTAAAAAGGGAACTTATTTGCACTTTTTTTACCTTTTATCCACTTTTTACCCATTTAAGCTACCTTTTGCAACTGAATACCACTTTTTTCTTACTTTTTATCCCATTTTTGCCTATGAGGGCTATCTGTTGCAATTTGATACCTCTTTTTCTCTACTTTTCTTCTACTATCTCTAACATTTTGACACTTTTTTTAATACTTTTTATCCATTTTTGTCACTTTTATCCCATTTTTGCCCTTTTCACCCTTTTTTCTTTGCATTTTCACCCCTTAAAGCTACTTATTGTCATTTAATACTACTTTTTTTCCTAGTTTTTGCCCATTTTAGTCACTTTCCACTCATTTTTTTTGCCAAGCTTTTACCACTTTTGTACAATTTTCTGCCAACTGTAACTTTTTTTGGTCACTTCTCACCCATTTTTGCTACTTTCTGACCATTTTTCCTCCCCATTTCCTCCCCTTTTCACCCAGTTTTGTTGCTTTTTGACCATTTTTGCCACCTTTAGCTTATTTTTATTGCTACTTCAAGCTGTTTTTGCCTTTTTTCACCACTTAGATTGTGGCTCTTGCAAAGGTATTTTTCAACTATTTGGCTCTTTGGTTGAGTAACACTGGTATAAAGCATAAAAAAGATTGTATCAAACCGATATTTTGACACTTTTCAGGTTAAAGAAATATTGCACTGCCATATTGCGATTTAATCTAACTTGTGATTAATTGCCCAGCCCTAATCAGAACATCTTAATATTGTAGTTAAGGAACCATCTAACACTTTTTTTGGAAGATTCTGGACAGCTGTGGAGAAAAATTCAGTAGTCCTGGATCATGCCAGTTTTCATTTTAATTTATTCCACAATGTTTGAGAAAATGAAGAAATTTCAGCTCCAGTTCCATTAGAAAGCTTCCATAATGTACTCGACAGTTTAACGCTTTTTTCTGAAAGATTCTAACTAAGAGACAAAAAAAAAAAACTTAGATCAGGGGTCATCAAGTATATTTGTTTAGGGCCAGATTTAGTCTTGACAGAGACTCTGTGGGCCGGACTTTCAAATAAACAGAAATAAAAAGTTCATATTTTGGCCTTATAAACATATTGTAATAATATTTTCTTTCAAACCTCAGGGAATGGGCCCTCCCCAACGGAAATTTAGCACCAGTATTAACTAATTTTTTACACTTTTTAACCCTTTTTCACTACTTCATTTGGCCATTTCTGCCACTTTATTACCACTATTAACCCATCTAAAAAATGTGCCGCTTTTAAACCCTTATTTTTTTCACTTTTTGCCCATTTTTCTACTTTTTTAATCCACTTTCCTGCCAACTATTGCCCTGGGAGCCACTTTTAAACCCATTTTCATGACTTTGCCAAGGTATTTTCACTATATTTTCTCTTCTTTAAATCGCTTTTTATGCTTTTTGCTACTCGTTGCCTCTTTAACCAAATTTTTCCATTTTTTAATCCCTTTTTACCACTTTTCCTTCACACTTTATCCCCGTGCCACTCTTTTCATCTATTTTTTCTCATTTTATTCTTCAGTTTATTGTTTTTCATTACTTTTTGCACAATTATTGCACCTTTCAAACACATTTTTGATACTTTTTGACCCATTTTTGCCCTTTCACCCATTTTTGCTACATTTTAACCTCTTTTCACCACTTCCCCTGCCAATGTTTGCCCTCTGTGCCACTCCACAACCCATTTTGACAGTTTTCGTACATTTTCACCACTTTACCCAGCCATTTTTGCAACATTTCCGCTTGTCTGAATTTTTGTTAAAACAGATCAGATTTCAAGGCATTCTCAAACAATTTCAGTCATTTTGGGGTGGATTTAATAGCCGCAGCGTAAAGATACCCTGAAAACCTTAACATCTTTTCTAAATTTAATGACCTCCTGGGGGCCGGATAGGAAGCTTTGGGGGGCCTGATATGACCCTCGGGCCACCAGTTGATGACCAGTGACTTAGATGGATCTGTATCCCAAGTGTCCCTCTCTCATTCAATACTGATTTTCATGCAGGTTTCATTCAAACTGTTGATAAAATATAAAATCTTTGCTAAAAATGCTCTGTAATAAATCCAGATTTAATGTTTTATTTTGAAAATTACGTGATAGGTGAAATAAAATGTATATGTAGTGTAATCCCACATATCTTTGGCTTTGGAGATGTAAATTAAGAAATGATTTTATTTTGTATTTTAAGAGAAAATTAAAGGAAAATTCAGCTGAAGTTACACTGGAATGTTTTATACTTGTATTTCCTGTTTTATTTTGAAGTTTCTCAGTGGGTGAAAAGTTCTATCAGGGTGGCACAAACAGTTCAAACATTCTTACTGGGTGTGTCCCAGTCTCATTTAGCCAGTGTCCTGAATCTGTTTGAGGAAATTAAAGTTCAGCTTTAACTAGAACTCTTTGATAACGAGGCCGTCGTCTTATTTTGAAAATTTCCTCACATTTGAGAAGAATCATTTCATGGTTTCCTTCTCCACATGTCATCGGCTCTTTTCATGCCAACGACCACGAACAATTACAGAATTAGAAAAATGAAAGGAATTTCTGCTGTTTTACCACTGGATAACTTTCAAAATAAAGTCTCAACATTTTATTCTGAAAATTCTGGATAGGTAAAGTTAGACATTCAGCGGCTTCCTGTGAACGCTACATGGCTGAGAACATCAACAGCAGGGGGGATTGGGGTCATTTCGGAAAATAAAAGGGAGATTACACCCATTTCAAATATCTGTATGCTTTAATGATATTTGCTCTTCCTGTGCCAATTTTCATATAAATTTGAGTAAATTAGAGGGAAATTCAGACTGGACTGCACTGGGGGCTTTGATAAGGGACTTTTAATGTTTTAATTTGAAAGTTTTCTGTTAATGGCTTCCTATTCACCGGTAGTGACACTAAATGTTTTTTGTGGTTTTTGTTTTTTTTTCAACTTTAAGTTAAGTTTTTTAACTTTAATCAGGCGGTTTTAATGAAGCTTTGGGGTTATGTTGTTTTCACGTGTTTTATTTTGAAGGATTTTTAGAAGTTGAAAAGAAAGTTTTAGTTTTAATCTAACTTATCCCCAGCTTATTTCTTGCCCGTCTCATGAATATTTTCTGAACACTGGAATCATTTTTTAAGAAAATTAAAGAAAATCCCGGCTAAAGTTGCACTGCTATGAAAACATAGTCCTATTTTATGTTTTATTTTGAAAATTCCTGATTTAAGCTGGCTGTCATCCTGCACACTGTCAGGTGATTTTTCTGAACACCTTTATGTCTGAGAACATCAACAGTAGGGGCATTTTGGTCCTTTAAGAAATTTAAAGGGACATTCCACCCGTTTCAAATATTTGAATGCTGTAGTGATAACTGTTTTATTTTGAAAATCCTCAACATCATTGGGATGGACTCTTATTCCATCTGCCCCTGGCTCTTTCCATTAAAATGTGACAAATATTACAGGGGGATTTCACCTAAATGGTGTCATCGTGGGCCTTTTTAAGTTTTATTTTGAAAAGTTTCGAATGGGATTAAGGAAGGCACCAATGAATTCCTGTTCCACATGTAACGGGCTGTGAAACCGTTAATTTTTCTGATTAAGTTTATTCATTCTGAGGAAAATTGTAATGAAACCACCTCTGGATCCTTGGATTATGTAATCATAAGGTGTTTTATTTTGAAAGGTTTCAATTGGTTCTTATCAAAAAAATCATCATTTCTTATTTTCTTTTTCTTTTTTTTTATTTTACCTTATAACTAAATTAAAGGAAAATTCTGCTAAATTTGCACAGGGTTGCTTTGATGATGTAGTAATACTTGATGTTTTATTTTGAAAATCTGGGTAAGTTTAAAGAAAAGTTAAAGGCATTTGTAACCTCCCATGTTTTTATACTGAGAACATCAACAGCAGGGGTGTCTACGAAAATTAAAGGGACATTCCAAACATTTCAAATATTTTAATGTTTTCATGTTTGCAGCAAATTTATCCGCTTTATTGTGAAAATCCACATTAGGTTAGAACAAAATAGGAATGGATTTGTATCCCATGTGTCCCTGGCTCTTTGTGCTAATGTTCATATAAATTTGAGTGAGTTAAAGTGACTGAACTACACTGGCAGTCGATAAGGAAGTCATGGGCCTATTTCATGTTTTATTTTGAAAATTTTGTGATGGGTTTGAGGAGAGTGACAGTGGATTCTTGTTCCACATGGCACCAGCTGAGAAACTGTAAATTCTGAGTCATTTTTAGACATTTCAGGGCATTCTGAGAGAACTTCTAATGAAACAGTCTGCAGACTTGTAGATTTCGTGTTTTATTTTGAAAGGTTCTCAGAAGTTTGAGTGAAGTTCGTATCTAAGGCATCCATGGCTCATTTCTTGCCAGTCTCTGTGCATATTCTCTCAGAACTTTCCTTTTTAAGGAAATTAAAGGACAGTTCTGCTAAATTTGATGAGACATTTAATGTTTTATTCTGAAAAACAGCTGCATGCATTCTGGATCTGCCTGGATCTGGATCTGGCTCTGGTCCTGGCTCTGGTCCTGCACACTGTCAGATGGTTTTTCTGCCAGTGACATGAACCCTCAGCAGGACTCCGAGCTGGGCTTTTGGTCATTTGGAGAGAATTAAAGGGAAAGTCTCCTGGAATGTCATATCTGAGGTTTTATTTTGAAACTGATGAACTGTCTGCTCTCTGCTCCGTGACTCGCTCAGCCACGTTCAACTTAAGAGCTCAACTTGTGCAAAAGTCCTGAGAGAGAGCTGGCAGAGAGGCGCTGGTGCAGAGATTAGTCTCTTTGTGCTGACTGCGGAGCTGGACTTCCTCCATCTGAGACTCGGGACCAGTTGGAGCCGAGCGGACGGATCGTTGAGGGTGACCTATATCTAAGAGCAGACGGAGGGGGCCTACACGGAGCAGAAAGTCCTACTCACCAGATCCGAGGCAGAGCAGAGGCAGCAGCAGATGGAGGAGCCGTCCGTGGAGCATGGTGGAGATGAGGCCGAGCGGAAGGAGAAGAAGAAGAAGTGGACAAAAAGGTGGATGGCGTTAGCGCGCGGCGCACCGCAGACTGCGCAGCTCTTTCAAAGTTGGAGAGTTTTTGCACTAATTTAGTCTGTAGTGAGTTTATAGAGCAGGACACGCCTCCACGGCCGGGCCCGCCTCCTCTCGTGTCACATTGGTATCTCTAAACCCTGACCCGAGAAAACCCGAGGACTCCCTGCGCTCTGATTGGTCGTTGGAGGCGTCAGTCAGCTCCGGGGGTTGAAACCCTACACGTGGTTTCAAGTGGAGGAAAAAGTGCAGCTTTCAGGAGTTTGGTGAGTGACTGCGCGTGTGCGTGGACATGAGACACCTAATCTAACACAACAAGATGATGTGATATACAGGGGAAGCCAGGGCAGCAGGGGATTATAATCCCAGATTATCTGTCATAATCCCAGGTTATCATATTCATAGAGAAATACCGCCTACTGAATCTCACACTATCAAAAGCACCAATTAATAAAAAACAACAAAAAAATTAAACCCCAGTTTATGTAGACATAAAATATGAAAATATCAAATTATAATCCCAGATTATTTGTCATAATACCAGGTTATCACATACATAGAATAATACTTCCCACTGAATCTCATATCATCATAAGCACTAATTAATACAACAACAACAAATTAAAACCCCAGTTTATCATGACATAAAATATCACATCAGCATGGAATTATAATCCCAGATTATTTAGCATTACACCAAATTATGATCACAGGTTATGACATGCATAAAACATCACATCAACAAATAATCATCCCAGATTATTCATCAGAACACCTTCATGATAAAACCCTAGTTTATTTGATCCTGAGATTATCATATGAAATATAACCACACAGCTGAATTATAATCCCAGATTATATACAGTATACATGAATATCATAACAACAAATGAAAATCTTAGAATAATCTAGAAATGAAACATCACAACAGCACGGACTGATACCAGTTTGTCATAAACATAAATAACAACAGTACAGAATAATAATCCCAGATTATCCCATACATTAAATACCACATTGATGTTGGTCTCTAATGTTGAGGTGATGATCAGATTTCAGAAATCCGTTCTCCTCTCTTTCAGGTCGATTCTGCTCTTTTGTCAAACTGATTTTTCGTACAAAACTTTCTCTTCAATCAAACATGTTTGAACTCCCGGATTATATTGATAAACCAGCCAATAGGAAACAGGTAGAGGATGGACCAATCACATTAGCTCTGCTTGTTGTTGCCATGCTGTTCTCACACACACACACTCATGGTAGAAGTCTGAGAGCCAAAAATCCTCAGACTTTAACAGGAATGATTCGAAACAACTTTAAATCCTGAGGTTGTCATTCAGTTGTTTCAAATCATGCCAATGACTCCCAAAGCATTCTGGGAAATCTCCCATAACACTCAGTGTAGAGCAAGCCTCTGTAAATCTCTGATTGAAGGAGATCCCAAATGAGAGGGTTTGGTTCTCACTGAGGCCGGCTGGTTCAGGAGCTCCATAATCTAGTGAAAGTCCTGAGACTGCTTGGCTGGTCGTCTTCACAAGTGCCTGTCGGATGGCTGACTAGCTTTGAACCCCCCTCCCCCACACCTCTGTTTGACCATTTCTGTTACCTGCAACCCCCTAAACACACTCTAAACCCTCGCCGTGTTAAACAGAGACCAGAAGAGGACAGATGATAGTCCTCATGATGAGTCCTTCTGGTCATTCAGATACCCGGGACTCACTTCAGGACTACTCTGCATGTACAGTCCATCTGCAGTCTCAGAACTCTCTGATTCTAACTACAGCCCATCCATCCTCTCTGAGGCTCTCTAACCATAGACCAGTATCTGACCCTAGACCAGTATCTCTACATGCTGATCAGAATGAATGGAGGACAGTTAGCCACCAGCTAAGACACTAGTGGACCCTCTTTAACAGATTTTCTCCCTAATGATGTCAAAAATATGCTTTAAAATAAACACAGATGTACTATTGAGACCATGACTCTAGGAATGGATGGATGGATGGATGGATGGAGGATGGATGGATGGATGGAGGATGGATGGATGGATGGAGATGGATGGATGATGGATGGTGGATGGATGGAGATGGATGGATGATGGATGGATGGATGGATGGATGGAGGATGGATGGAGGATGGATGGATGGATGGAGATGGATGGATGATGGATGGATGGATGGATGGATGGAGGATGGATGGAGGATGGATGGATGGATGGAGATGGATGGATGATGGATGGTGGATGGATGGATGGATGGATGAATGGATGGATGGATGGATGGAGGATGGATGGATGGATGGATGGATGGATGGATGAATGGATGGATGGATGGATGAAGAATTACAGTGTCTTAGTCCTCTCCCGGATTCCGATCCTCTGTTCATGTTGAGCCCTGTGGAGTAAAGCTTCGCTCTGATTGGTTCTCAGCCTTTAACCTCATTAACAGGAGTGTGTCTGCTGCCACCAGCAGGCTGATGGAGGAATAACACCCACTGATGATGTTAGTGATAATTGTCAGACATGAGGAGGTCATTTCATCACTGAGCTTTGATGTTGACGTGTTCCTCAAACCTGGTCCAAGCAGACGGATGATTGACTGATGTTTTGTTCAGAAGAGGCCAGCAGACCTCCTGATTGGCTCCATGATGGGGGCGCCATATTGAGCTGACAAGTCAACAGCATTAGACCACAGATGGCTCTTTATGCAGGCTGACGAAGTGATTATCTGAGCTGGTAGAGCATGGCTGTGTCCTCTCTCCATGTTTTTATCCCCGTCTGCTCAGAGACACACACTTTAAGCTTTATTTCTAAGGGGAGAGACGGGACAGGGAGAGATGGGATGGAGAGAGATGGGTCAGAGAGAGATGGGACAGAGAGAGATGGGATGGAGAGAGATGGGACAGAGAGAGATGGGACAGAGAGAGATGGGACAGAGAGAGATGGGACAGGGAGAGATGGGACAGGGAGAGATGGGATGGAGAGAGATGGGACAGAGAGAGATGGGACAGAGAGAGATGGGACAGAGAGAGATGGGATGGAGAGAGATGGGATGGAGAGAGATGGGACAGAGAGAGATGGGATGGAGAGAGATGGGATGGAGAGAGATGGGACAGAGAGAGATGGGATGGAGAGAGATGGGACAGAGAGAGATGGGACAGAGAGAGATGGGACGGAGAGAGATGGGATGGAGAGATGGGACAGAGAGAGATGGGTCAGAGAGTGATGGGACAGAGAGAGATGGGATGGAGAGAGATGGGACAGGGAGAGATGGGATGGAGAGAGATGGGATGGAGAGTGATGGGACAGAGAGAGATGGGATGGAGAGAGATATGAAGCTGTTTGGAGCTTTTTTTGAAGGGCTCAGACTCAGTCAGTGTCCTTCCCAGACAAAATTCAACAATTTAACAACATTTAACGGCCCCTGGAGCATGAGGCCCATGGACCACAGATATCCTGGAGCATGAGGATCCTAGAGAATGAGGCCCCTGGAGGTGGAGGCCCCTGGAGCATGGGGCCCCTGGAGCATGAGGCCCCCTGTAACACCTACCTTTAATGGTTAACCTGCCATTGTCATGTTGGTCTCACTCATCTGTTCTCTGGTCTCCGGTCTGATGGTCGTGTGCTGAGCGCCCTCTAGTGGACATGTGGACTTCAGAGTCCTGAGATGGTCCTCTTCAGACCATGTTCAGAGTTCCTGTTCCTGTGTCATCATTAAGGGTCCACAGCCTCAGTTAGTTATCAGATCGTCTAAACTAAACGTCTTTATATTTGTTCGTCTGTGATTCTCTGGTGAAGAAATTAACGTTGAAAAGGTTTTAGAAAGGCAGAGTTGGTGTCATCGGATTTCTACGGTTGTATTTTTGAGTCTTTTTCTATAAACTCTGTTGGATGTGGAACATTTTAGCCCTGTTAACTCTGAGTTTGATGAAGGAGAAGAGATCAGCTGGAACCCAAACATCAGCTCCATGATCTCTCATTTAATTCCATTCTTTATAGGTGAAAACTCTGTTAGTTTATGCTGAATGTCTGGGTTTAGTTATTCAAACTTTTAGCACTTTTATCTTGTAAATAAATATACTCTACATTACTGTGAAATGAATGAAACAAAGGGAAATAAAACCCTTCAAATACCCTTTATTTTCTGTAGTTCATAATATGTTTCTTAAATTATTTTACAGTAAATTAAACAGTAATTATATAATTAATTATTTGTTGAAGAAATTTCATAACTTTCAAAGTGAATCTTCATCATTTTCTCTCCTCATCTGTTCATTAAATTTCAGTAAAAGTCTCATTATTGATCCTCTTCATGTTTGATGAGACGAGGTGGTCTGCTGCCCCCTGGTGGATCATTCACACAAATACACAGTAGAATGAGAACTACATAAATACAACTGGTGTTATGTTAGTCATGTCTATTCAAAACTAAAATAAATGTAGATATAAATGCATGATGTATTTACATAAACCAGTCACTGATTTAAAGATCTGATGGATCAAATGATCAAAATGAGTTTATGTTCTTTAATAACAGTATAGATGTGTAAGCAGTGATATATATTTGTATAAACATATACATTAGTCATACATTTGTATTTTCTAAAACAAAAGAGTAATGTTAAATTACATTATCTTAACTTTACATAACTATACAGTACTGAGCAGAACGGAGGGATGTTCAGACCAAAAGAAGGAGGGGTAGATGTGGCGAGTCGGCCACCAGGGGGCGCCATCGTGGGGGAAGGAGGATCCACACAACCCGGGTCATGCTCTGAATGTCCTTGCATATTACCAGGAGCATGGGAAAATAATGACCTTCAGAGTGGAGTAAGGGGTGGATGTAGTGAGTAGGCGTGGCCTAATGTTTCCCAACCCCCTGGGGGGGTCACGGACTCAAGGTTGGGGACCAACAGCCTAGGGTCAGGGCAGGTAGTAGGGTCGTCATGAGTCCCTGGTCCTGCTATGGATGTCCTTTGGGGTGTATTACCAGGGATGACAAAGCCCGGACAAAAAGATGCCGTTGAGCTTGACCTTGGCTGACCTTGGCTGACCTTGGCTGACCTTGGCTGACTCTGGGGCGACACAACATGTGTGGAGGTCGACTCTGGCTACCCAGGACTTGAACCCCCAACCTCCCAGACGGCTTCAACTTCAGATCTGATCAAAACGACCAAATACTCGACTTCTTAGAGGACTTTAACCCTTCAAATGCCAGCCTGACCACATGTTTAACCCTGTGCCCTCCTCTAATCTGTTACCCTCTTTACACCTTCAAGGCAAAAATGTACACGTACTGAAAACTGTCATTAAATCAGCACACATCAATATTTTTTTCTACTTTTTTTCATAAATCTCTTAAACAACTTCACCTGCTGAAATCTAACAAACTTTGAATAATTTTCAAGATTTTAACCCTTTAAATGCCAGTTTGATTATTTGAAATATTTTATTTTTCACTACAAGAAACACAAAAAGTGAATTATTTTCCATAAAATAAATAGTATAAAGATGGGGCTTTGGTGCTGATGAGAGTCTTGGATGGGGTCAAAGGTTAGCAACAAAATTGATCTGATTGCATTAATATTTTTTACATAATGTCAGAAATACCCTCTGGACACCTTGGAGGCTAAAATGCCTCCATTGACTTCCATTAAAACCAGGTTTTTTAATCTCACTGTCACTGCAGTATAAAATCATGCATTCTTTAATGTCAGCATTTCAATGTGAAGAAGTCTAGTGAAATTTGATATTTTTACCGTATTCCAGCAGATTCAACCGTTTACTCATTGTAGGACCATGCACCACATTCTTCTATTTTTGCCGTTATATTATGAAATATTATAAAAACAAAAATACAAGGGCAATGAAATCAATTTTGTTGCTAATCTTTGACCCATCCAAGACTCTCATCAGCACCAGAGCCCCATCTTTCTACTGTTCATTATATGGGAAATAATACACTCTTTGTTTTTTTGTTTCGTTTTGTTTGGTTGGTTGTTTGTTTGTTTGTTTGTTTGTTTGTTTGTTTTTGTAGTAAAATATAAAATATTTTGAATAATCAAACTGGCATTTAAAGGGTTAAAATCTTGAAAATGATTGAATGTTTGGTAGTTTTGAGCAGGTCTGAAGTTGTTAAAGAGATTTATGGAAAAAAAGTAGAAAAAAAATATTGACGTATGCTGATTTAATGGCAGTTTTTTTTGTACGTGTACATTTTTGGCCTTGAAGGTGTCCAGAGGGTAGAAAATTCACTGAGAGAGTCTGAATGACATTTAAGAGTAAAACATGTTGGATTTCAAAAATGTAACTAGAAAGAAAAGTTCCTGTAAAAATTCATGCCACAAGCTGTAAAACTGATAAAATGATCACAAATTTAAAAAAAAAAAAGTTGAGGAAAATGACCAAAAATACCAGAGGAGGGCAGAAGGGTTAAAAACTCTCAAAGAAAAGTGATTTTATAAAGGATGTTCTTTTTTATCAGTCTTTGACTCAATACTTCACTGAAATTTAACTTAAAGAGGAAATTCTTACTCAGCTCATTTTTCAGGGAATTAAGTAAAAAACTGAATTCAAAGATTCTTTAAAAAAGTAAAAGTAGATGAAAAAACCTCCTTGTAACATCCAGTTGGATTGCATTTCTTTCAGTAGTTTTTTGCATTTCCTGTTTTATTTTGAAATCTAACATATCCTGTCATTTCAGTGCCTGCCGTCAGGTGTGTCTCAGCTCCCTGATTACCAGCAGCTGCTCTCAGTACTCACCTGCCTTTAATCAGCTCGTTAGCCGGCCACTATATTTACTCCTTTGTTTCCCCTCCTCAGTTGCTCGATTATCTCTGTTATCTTAGTAAATTCTTTGCCCTCCAGCCATATGTTAGTTTTTGGATCTCCTTAGTTAACCTTGGCTTATGTATTTGAGTTGGATTGTTTCACCAGACTGCCTTTTTGTTATCTACCCAGTTTTGAAAGTAAAGGACCAAGAGAACTTTTGAGCTACTACTGTGTCAGCTCATTTCTGCATCTATTTGGTACATGAAACCTTTCACTCCTCCAGTAGAGAAATGTGAGTTCCAGCTCTGATAATTCCTTCTGCTGAGTAAAGTGTGATTTCATGGTGAAATACAAAAACTCCAAAACGAGCACAAAATGCTTTTATTGGTGAGAATTTAAAATCTTACAACCTTCATGTTTCTGGCCTCCAGGAGGAAGTTTTATTTTGAAATGTTTTAACATGAATGACCACTAGAAATGAACTTCCTCTGTTTAAGGTCTAATAAACCAAATATAAAAAACTGAAACTAAAATCTGAGCTCAGCTGGAGCAGGAACACAAAATAAAATATAAAAACATCAGGATATCTAACAGAACTGCACTGATGATTCACAGACTTTCAAAACAAAACATTTTTCACCTCAAAGAAATGATGAGGACGGGTGTTTACAGGGACTGTCTCCATCTGAGAGCACAGAAATGATTTCAAGTAAGAACTGTAGTAGAAATATAAACGTGGAGTTTAACCGGGACGTCTGAGAGCGAGGGCGGAGTCTGATGTTCCCTTCAGGAGTAAACCCACAGAAACCACGACGTTAACCTCCAACCGCGCTGAAGAAGAACGATGGAACATTCCAGTCAGAGGACAGTCATCAGAGACCGCTACCACCGTACGGCGACGATGTTCTTCTGTTTCTACGAGATTTCAGATTCACGTCTGAATGAAGCTGAAACATTCAGTCCTAAAAAACCGCTGGACGGTCCGCACTCATGTCTGTCATCAGGAGCTACTGTCTCTCAAAGCTCCAATATGATTGGCTTGTTCCTGGCCAGAGAATGATTGGACCAATCAGCATCAAAGGAGAAAGAGGCGGAGCCACAGGTGAGGCGGTGCTAACTGACGTTGAACAACCACGACTGGAGATGAGCTGGTGGAGTTTACTGTGGAACATCAGAACATCCACCCAATCACCCTCTGAGTTTTATTTTGAAAGGCTCTGTCCTTCCTGGTGTGGAATACTTCCAGGTCACAGATGTGGTCAGTGAACGCACCGTGCCGTAAAGCAGTAAAAAACGCTGCAAAAATACTTCTTTACAAATCAAAGCGCTGCACTCAGATGGGACTGAGGCAGATGTCTGAGTAGGGATGTACGGATGCTCCAGTTTAACGTCAGAACGGTGATGAAGGCCTTTACCCCAGAAACCGACCTGAAGGACCGAAACGCCTGGAGGCGATGAAGAAGCATCACCTATATCAGGGCTGTTCAAAGTGTGTGAGAGCGAGCCCCCCCTAAGAGGAACTGATCCATCCAGTGGACCCCCACCCACAAAAATCATTCAATTTAAAAAAAAAAACATTTCAAACATTGATGTCTAGTCTTTAAACATTTTTAACATTCATATATTTTGGATATTTTGGTTTCAAATGTCCTTAAACATCTGCCTTTCCCTCTTATTCAGTTAGAATGCCATTGAAAACCCTTTATCAGATTTTTTTGGGCCCATTTTTTTCCAGTTTTATCCCATTTTTTGCCCTTTTTCACCTTTTTCCCATTTAAGCTACCTTTCACCATTTTATATCCCTTTTTTTTCCAAATTTTTTGCTAATTTTTGCAACATCTTTTTGAAACTTTTATCCCATTTTTTGGCTTTTTTTTCCCTCAAATTTTTGCCACTTTTATCCTATTTAAACCCTTTGCCATTACATACCACTTGTTTCTTCTTGTTTGCCCATTTTTGTCACTCTTGACTGCTTTTTGCCCATGTAAGTCTCTTTCCACTAATTTTTTTGTCATTCTCACAAATTTCTGCTGCTTTCTGACCATTTTCTCACTCTTTCTCCCAAATTTCACTTTTTTTTTTTTTTTCTTTTTTTGCTGCTTTTTGACCATTTTGCCACCTTTAACCTGTTTTTATTGCTACTTCCAGCTGTTTTTGCCTCTTTTTCCTCTTAGATTGTGGCTCTTGCAAAGGTATTTTCAGTCATTTGTGTCTTTGGTAGAGTGACACTGCTCTGTGGCGTAGTAACTGTAAGTTTATCCTTGTAGCTTCATGCACAGCAGAGGTTAGCAAAGAAAAATCGCCTTTTTTCAGGCTTATGGTTCCGGCCTCCCCTGAAGCTCTGTGGCGCCCCCCAGGGGTGGCCCGCCTCACACTTTGAGGACCACTGACTTATATCACCATAAGCATCATTACGATCGGGAAAATAGAGGACTGAAGGAACAGCTGGGACCAGCTCGAGTCGACCTTTGACCCTGAATGGGACAAGCAGCACAAATGGATGGAAACTGTCCTGAATGAACCCATGAAATGATACAAACATCTAAAGTTTAGAAATACAGCGTTCACATCAGAGTCAGAGCACCGAGTTCAAAAGTTTGAACCATCAACACATTTAAATGCTGAATCAGCAAAGCTCCATCATTTAGAAGTCAGACTTTAAATTTTCATCCAAACTTCTGCAGGAGTTTAAAAACAAAAATCACTGTCAATCCTTTTCAGGTCAAGTTATCAAATGCAAAAAAAAACCAAAAGAATTTGAAATGAGGAGAAATTAAAGATGAAAAAGTGTAGAAAGTGAAAAGTTTCTCTGAAATGAAGTGAAACAGACGATAAATTAAAACAAATAAATGAAGAGGACTGAGCAGAGCTTTTAGGCACATTTGGACCAAAAAGGCAGAAAGTGGTAGATGTGAGGGGTGAGCAGTCTGAGGGCGCCATCAGACAGGAAGGAGGATCGACACAACCCCGCTAAGGCTCTGGATGACTGTCAGTACTAGCAGGGATGTGGCAGAATGATCCAGATCTAAAAAAATAACCAAGTCCACGCCTTTAGGGCAGAGTAAGCACGGCCTACGGCACCGCTCAGGCAGCTAGGAGGGTTGGCACGAGTCCCTGGTCCTGCTGTGGACGTCCCAAGGACCTGGAACCCTCCAGCAGTCTCCGGCGTGTTTCCAGGTGTGAAAGGGCCCCGGCTAAAGAGATGTGTGTAGACACGTATGGCGCTTAACTCTGGCTGCCCTTCCCCCCTCTCCAGCCCCGGGTTGGGGCACACTGGACCACACGAAGAATCCTTAGTGCCCCACACGCCCCCAACACCCCCAGCTTCACCAACACTCCATCCTCTGCTCATAGAACATTCATTCCTCCACCTGCTGAGTCAGACTGTCTGCAGGATTCCTCCTGCTCTGGTCTGCGTTCACATCTCTGTCCAATGAGAAAACACGCTCAGATTAAAGAACCGTCTGCTGTGGAGCCAGAGGAATAAAAACGTCGGTGAGGTGAATCGCCGCTCTTCTAGGACGGAGCGGAGCTCTGGGTGTCCCTGGTGGTCTTGACCTTCATGAGTTCTTCTGCGGTTAAATCTTCACGGTGAGTTTACCCTGAAATGTATGAGGACAGAAATGTAGAAGGAAGTAGTAGTAGCGGAGAGAAACGGCGTGTAAAAAACGGGCTCATGTGGTCCGCTGTGGGAGCGACCACGTCCCCGATCTCCACGCCTGAAGGAGTCAGTACACGGTCTTAGACCAGCAGATGTTCTCTGGAGGAGATAAAGACCCAAAGCAGCCGTTTTTATCCTCCTTCTCATCCACGGCCCGTCCGTTACCCAGCCTGTGCTCCTCCTCCTCGCCGCCATCCTCTGATGTGAGGCTCTCCTCTTCCTCTTCCTCCTCACAGTCGCTCCTCTCATCTCTGGTCAGCTGGAATAAAAAAACACATTTACTGCCATGATCAGAGTCATGTGAGTGAAGTCACTCTGAGGTTTGACATGCTAGAGCTCTAAGGCAGTGGTTCTCAACCTTGGGGTCGGGACCCAATTGGGGGTCGCGAGACACTGAGAGGGGGTCTCCAGATGCCTTAAAAAAACAACTAAGAATATTTTTAAATTACACTGTTGCCACTTCACACCAATTTAACCAAATTTTAACCATTTTTAATCACTTTTTAATACCAAATTTGCCAATTTTAGCACATTTTTGCCACTTAAACCCATTACTGTCCATTTTAAACCCTTTCCACCACTGTTTTCTGCCTGTTTTGGTCCCTTCTAAACCAGTTCTTGCCACTTTTGCCTCAATATTGCCACTATTAACCCCTTTTTGCCCATTTTGACCACAGTTATACCATTTTTGCCCGTTTATATCAATTTTTCATCCCAGTCCAGCTAATTTCCCTCAATTTTTGCACTTTAAATCAATTTCAGCCACTTTTTAATCTACTTTTACCACTTTTTGTGCCCATTCTTGCCAATTTAATCCATTTTTGCTTATTTTTTGGCCCCTTTTATCTAATTTTTGCCACTTTTAACCCATTTATGTTCTTTAAAAATCCTAATTCAGCATCTTTTCAACCATTTTTTGCAATTATTCACTAATTTTAGGAATTTTTTTACCCATCATGTCCTCCTGAGACCCGAGCCTTTGTTTGGAGAGCATTTTTATTTTCTCCCACTTATTTGGGATAAATAAGGCCTGATAAGTTAAAATATAAGTCTTGTCGTGAAACGGGAATTTCTTGGAAATGTTCTTTTCCAAAACCCCCCAAAATTCCATAATTCAAAAAAATGTCTTAAAAAATTCTTAAACATATTTTTAAAGTACCCAAATATTTCTTTAGATAGTCCTCAAATCTTTCAGGGAAAATTCCTCATAAAGCCTGACAATTCCAATAAAAAATTTCCCAAAATACCATGCAAATTCCCCAAATATTAAACAAAATTCCCCCTTCAATTTCTTGGCAACTTCTGGACATTTTCAAGAAACATTCTCCAAAATTCCATGAAAATGATGGAAATTACCCAAACCCCCCTAAAGTTTTCTAAGAAAAAGGCTGAAGAGCCACCTTCAGGTCCAGTGGGGGTCCCTGGTCTCTAGCACCTTTAGTTTGGGGGTCGCGGGCTGAAATGGTTGGGAACCACTGATCTAAGGAGGTAGAGCTCTAAGGAGGCGGACTATCCTAACCCCCCCCAACAAACATGGAGGCGTCTGTCCTCAGCAGACTTACTGTGCCGAACATGAACTTCCTGATCATACGGAGGATGAGGTAGGCCCAGAAGACGTGCAGACAGAGGAGGACCACCAGCATGACGTTGAAGAAGTAGTAGCCGAAGAAGGCGGGGTAATGGTGGACCGGGTAGACCCAGGTACAGTGGATGAGCCTGGAACCACAGGACCAGACAGAGAAGGTCAAAGACCGTCCTCTCTGTTAAACTGGAGTGTTAAAAGGCTGAGACAGCGTTGGTGTGAGAGGACCTGATGGAGGTCAACATCACTGACAGAGGATGATGGAGACCTTATTCTAGAACAGTGATACTCAACCTGTGGCTCTGGACCCACATGTGGCTCTTTCATATCTTCATCTTAAATATTATTCCCCCAGAAAACCTCAACAAAGGGAAGCTTTTTTGCCCTCTTTTCACTATTTTTTGCCACTTTTCACCAATTTAAGCTGCCTTTTCCCATTAAACACACCTTTTTCCTACTTTTTACCCATTTTGACATATTTATCCCATTTTTGCGCATTTTCACCATTTCTTCTCCCATTTTCACCCATTTAAGCTCCCTTTTGTCATTAAATACCACTTTTTCCTAGTTTTTGCCCTTTTTTGCCACTATATCCCATTTTTGCCCATTTTCACCACTTTTCACCCATTTCAGCTCCCTTTTACTACAAACGACCACTTGTTTCCTATTTTTTGCCCATTTTTGCCACTCTTGACTGCTTTTCGCCCATTTTAGTCACTTTTCACTCATTTTTTGCCACTTTCGGACCATTTTACGTCACCTATAACTCATTTTGTGTCTCCTTCCCTTTTTCCACATTTTCCTCCCCATTTCACCCATTTTTGTTGCTTTTCGACCATTTTTGCCGCCTTTAGCTCATTATTATTTTACTTCAAGCTGTTTTTGCTTCACCACTTAGATTGTGGCTCTGGCAAAGGTATTTTTCAACTATCTGGCTCTTTGGTTGAGCAGAGTTGAGTAACATTATTCTAGAACCTACCAGAAAGGGAAGATGACGAGTCGGGTCACCATGAAGACCACGGCGAACACCACGAAGAGAGCCTGGCACGTCTGCTCCCATTTAGCATAGTTAAATAATTTAGCAGACTAAAGAGAGAAAAGAATGTTAGACCAGATATTTAGGAGAGTTATCACTGATGTTATCATTGAGGGTTGAAGTCTCTGTTTTACTGATATTAGAGCGAACATCCCTCTGTTATCAGAATAAACAGCACGCTAAGGCTAAAAGACGATTATGACAGTTTACACAGAGGCGCCGCGTGACGGTGACTGACCTCCAGTAAAACGTCAGAGGCATCATGGACCAGCATGACCAGAGTCCCCACTCTGATGTAGTTCACACACCAGGAGAAGGATAAGAGGATGAGCGTGGCCAGGTGGTGGACGATCTGCTCCTTAAAGTCCTGAAACACAAAACAGAGCAAAATGACAGAGACACGTTTAATTTCCTCATCAGTAGAATTGAACAGGTCACATGACTTATGGAGCTAAACCATGAAGACCGGACTGAGACAGCAGAGACAGTTCCTGGTCTGAAACAGGCATGGTGTTAGAACCCAACAATCCTCACTGCTGTCACAGTCGGCAGGCAGCAGAGCTGACACTGCAGTTACAACAGCCGCCACAAGATGGCAGCGCCCGCCAGAAACTCGGGGAGGTTTCATTCTGGTGAGAAGTTGAACAAACATTACTGCAATTTAAACCAAAGTTTGTAGTTTTAGCTGTTAGGGTTACCACATAAAAACAGCTCTCACCTTTCTCTTGACGTCGAAGGCCACGCTGAAGAGCAGAGAGCCGTAGAAACTCATCTCCAGGATGTAATACCAGTACTGGGATGGCAGCATGGACTGGAGACAGAGAGAGAGACGCATGAGAACAACAGGGACAGACAGAAACATGCATGAGAACAACAGGGACAGACAGAGACATGCATGAGGACAACAGAGACAGACAGAGACATGCATGAGAACAACAGAGACAGACAGAGACATGCATGAGAACAACAGAGACAGACATGAGAACATGCATGAGAACAACAGGGACATGCATGAGAACAACAGAGACAGACAGAGACATGCATGAGAACAACAGGGACAGACAGAGACATGCATGAGAACAACAGAGACAGACAGAGACATGCATGAGAACAACAGAGACAGACAGAGACATGCATGAGAACAACAGAGACAGACAGAGACATGCATGAGAACAACAGAGACAGACATGAGAACATGCATGAGAACAACAGGGACATGTATGAGAACAACAGAGACAGACAGAGACATGCATGAGAACAACAGAGACAGACAGAGACATGCATGAGAACAACAGAGACAGACAGAGACATGCATGAGAACAACAGAGACAGACAGAGACATGCATGAGAACAACAGAGACAGACAGAGACATGCATGAGAACAACAGGGACAGACAGGGACATGCATGAGAACAACAGAGACAGACAGAGACATGCATGAGGACAACAGAGACAGACAGAGACATGCATGAGGACAACAGAGACAGAGGGAGATAAACAGACATTTATGGATGAACAGAGTCACACCAACAGTGGTATGAAGGGTTAAACAGAGACAGAGATTTATGTGGATGAATACAGATGAGCAGAGAAACAAAGATGTTTTTAAATGTTGTAGTAAAATCCTCCTCTCTAACATCTATGCAGCAGACATGTTATTTATCAGTGAGGTTCTTCTAGTAGAGGGCCTTTTGGCCTTTTAGAGGTTGTTCCTCTGAGGTGATGTGATCCTGAGTCTCAGGTTCGTCCCTCCAGGCTGAGCTTTTGTCCTGATTTCTTTGTCTAGAAGATTCTACAGCTTCTATTGTTCTCCTGCAGACGTCAGCTCCCTCTAGGATTTCTAAACCACTTTAGATGAACGCCACCGTAGATCTGTGCTAAACCAGCTGAGCTTCCTCAGGACTTTGAGAAGCGTGACTCTTTCCCAGCAGCTCTGTCTTCTTCGATCACTGAGACTCTTCTTCCTCTCAGGTGTGTGAGGGACAGTTAGACGCTGCTGAAGGAAATGCAGAACAGGGACTCACTGAAGCCCTGACCAGGCCGTCCTACGTCACCTGTTCAGGTGCTCTGATTGGCCGATAATGAATGTGACGGAGAGAATGTTTGTTTCGATTGCCCACTGAGTTTTATTTTGAAAGGTTCTGTCCTCTCCAAACACCGTCATGGCTGCTGTCCAGATGGCCGTTAAATACGTGATCAAATTCTCTGAAATATTACATTAACAGTAAAGGCATGTAAATCTCAATCATTCATGTTTACTGTACTTTTATGCAAACAAACAAACAAACAAACAAACATGAAGCCCACAGAGGACAAAATGTGCCTAACGTGCACACAGTTGTTCCTCATATTTGATAAGCTGAATTAAACGAATGTTCCCACCAGATCATTGATGAACTAAATTTGTTCAGATTTCTGAAGTAAACCAAAGTGCTGGGGCACAGATGGCCTAGTGGTCTAAGGTGCTCCCTAGGTCCCCGGGTGGCCCAGGTTCAGGTCCAGCTTGTGTCCGCTTTCCCGCCTGTCTCTCTCCCTCTCTCTCATCCCTGTTTCAGACTCTATCAACTCTCCTCTTCTATGAATAAAGGAACAAAAGCCCCCAAAATAAGTATCTTTAAGCACATATATTACAAACCCAGAGAGGAAAGAAGAAAGACAAACCTGTTTTGGAAATCCAGTCCAGACCTCCCTGGTGTCATAGAACCATTCTTTCTGTTTAACGAGAAAAACCACGTTAACAACTCCACCTTATTCCTCACCGCCATTTTCCACCATTTCTTCAGCAGTAATGAGACACTAACCCTTAAATCTGGAGCAATTCAGAGATTATGATTTAAAACAGTATGAGCCTGTAACACCTCTGATGGAATCAGGGGTCATTCATCTGTTTTCTACTATAGAGACAGGAGGGCGAGGATACCCCAGAAAACACAGAAAATAAAACCATCAATATCAGCTCTGAACCAGGATTATATTTACAGCTGATATAGGATTATATTTACAGCTGATATGGGATTATATTTACAGCTGATATGGGATTATATTTACAGCTGATATGGGATTATATTTACAGCTGATATGGGATTATATTTACAGCTGATATGGGATTATATTTACAGCTGATATAGGATTATATTTACAGCTGAAATGGGATTATATTTACAGCTGATATGGGATTATATTTACAGCTGATATAGGATTATATTTACAGCTGAAATGGGATTATATTTACAGCTGAAATGGGATTATATTTACAGCTGATATGGGATTATATTTACAGCTGATATGGGATTATATTTACAGCTGATATGGGATTATATTTACAGCTGATATGGGATTATATTTACAGCTGATATAGGATTATATTTACAGCTGAAATGGGATTATATTTACAGCTGATATGGGATTATATTTACAGCTGATATAGGATTATATTTACAGCTGAAATGGGATTATATTTACAGCTGATATAGGATTATATTTACAGCTGAAATGGGATTATATTTACAGCTGATATGGGATTATATTTACAGCTGATATGGGATTATATTTACAGCTGATATGGGATTATATTTACGGCTGATACAGGATTATATTTACAGCTGATATGGGATTATATTTACAGCTGATATGGGATTATATTTACAGCTGATATGGGATTATATTTACAGCTGATATGGGATTATATTTACGGCTGATACGGGATTATATTTACAGCTGATATGGGATTATATTTACAGTTGATATGGGATTATATTTACAGCTGATATGGGATTATATTTACAGCTGATATGGGATTATATTTACAGCTGATATGGGATTATATTTACAGCTGATATGGGATTATATTTACAGCTGATATGGGATTATTTTTACAGCTGATATGGGATTATATTTACAGCTGATATGGGATTATATTTACAGCTGATATGGGATTATATTTACAGCTGATATGGGATTATTTTTACAGCTGATATGGGATTATATTTACAGCTGATATGGGATTATTTTTACAGCTGATATGGGATTATATTTACAGCTGATATGGGATTATGTTTACTTTTTCCATGGGATTATATTTAGGGTTCTCATCCCTGATTTTCTGGTGGTTGAAAATAAAGAAACACTTACATCATAGAGAGCAGCTAGTCCTCCGAGGAACGCTAGCAGGTAGAAAACAAACCTCCAACTACAGAAAGAAGAGGAGAAACTGGAGCTTACTCAAACATGAAACCCTGAAAATCCCTGGAAAATGTCAGTCTATGGCCTTCTTTTAGAATCCTCAGCTGTCTGATCACTAGTCTGAGGTTTCAGGACGTTTAAGCTCACCATGTTTATGAGGTGAAGATCATGATAATCCTCTTCAGACTCACCTGGCCTCTCTGAACTTCTTCAGGACTCCTGGTCGGTCCTGAGCTCGTCTCCTCCTGAACCATCGCTCCACCTGACGGACCGATAAACTGCTCTTCTTAGACAGCCCGTCAATGTCCACCTGCCAGGGAGGGAACACACAAACACAGTCGGTGAGTTTACGTGCACAGGTGGAACTACAGTACCGGCTCAGTCAGGAAGTTAACGGGACTGCTGTCCCTGTGTACAGGCACAGATGGAGAATCCATGTACTTACACCTCTGCTACACTAGGTGGCGTTATTCCTCCTTCCAGCTAGTCTTTACTGGACCATCCTCTGGTTGACCATGCTAACTGGGGCCAGTGGCTCCTATGGGGGTCCAAAGTCAAGTCTGAATAAAGACTACACAGAACTTTAATTTCCACAGCCTTGTGCTGGTGCTAACATGCTAATTGGACTTCCTATTTATCTACAGATCAAAACACACAATAGTCTGTTAGTTATCACATGTTAAGCATACTTTATCCATCTATCATTTTCACAATACAAATTTACAAACTATTTATCCCTCATGTTAACTGTACCTTCTTGCAAACTTCTAGAAATGTGTTGTAAATATATGCCTTCTATTTGACAAATTTGGGGCTGAAAAACATTCTGTCCTCTGCCTTGAAGAGATGATGTCATCCTTTAAAGCCTATAAAACATTCCATCCTCTGCCTTTAAGAGATGATGTCATCCTCTAAAGCCTATAAAACATTCCGTCCTGTTCCTTTAAGAGATGATGTCATCTCTAAAGCCTATAAAACATTCCATCCTGTTCCTTTAAGAGATGATGTCATCCTCTAAAGCCTATAAAACATTCCGTCCTGTTCCTTTAAGAGATGATGTCATCCTTTAAAGCCTATAAAACATTCCGTCCTGTTCCTTTAAGAGATGATGTCATCCTTTAAAGCCTATAAAACATTCCATCCTGTTCCTTTAAAAGATGATGTCATCCTTTAAAGCCTATAAAACATTCCGTCCTGTTCCTTTAAGAGATGATGTCATCCTTTAAAGCCTATAAAACATTCCATCCTGTTCCTTTAAGAGATGATGTCATCCTTTAAAGCCTATAAAACATTCCATCCTGTTCCTTTAAAAGATGATGTCATCCTTTAAAGCCTATAAAACATTCCGTTCTGTTCCTTTAAGAGATGATGTCATCCTTTAAAGCCTATAAAACATTCCGTCCTGTTCCTTTAAGAGATGATGTCATCTCTAAAGCCTATGGTGGTGGTCTGGGACTTTTTTTGTGTTGGTGGAGATCTTTGAAAATGTAACAGCCCTTCAGAGGAACAGAGATGGTGTGAGTTCCTGTCTAGCCCTTCCTTGGTGTCTGGGTGAGCGGGTTCATCATCACAGTGAAGGACGGACGGCTGCTGAACAAAGAGTTCACATTTTCATGTTCTTGTGAACGTTTACTCTGCAGATAGGATTATTTTTGAAAATAAGAAGGTGGAGAGTGCTCCTTCTTTTTAAAGTTCATATCTCAGACTCAGCTACACCTGTGTGTGTTTACCTGGGCGGGGTTTCTGCTCTGACAGGTGTAGTAGAGCTCCAGGACAGGGATGTGCTCCACCCTCAGGTTCACTCTCTGTTTGATTCCAGCAGACTCAGCTAAAGGTGTGGCAATCCACCTGAAACAGGTTTAAAGTCAGAATGGATCAGGGTCCAGAAGGGTCATTAAATGATTTAATGGCAGTGATGGTGTGATGTTTGGTCCCTCTGAGCCTCACTGATGAAAACAGAGCTGTATGTTCTCACAGTCAGGCTGCTGCAGCGTTATCTGGTCTCTGTTGTTAAAGTTAGGTAATGATGCCTTATATAAATATAAATATTGTACTTTTATCTGACTGGGACCATTACTCTGGGACTAACTGGTCTCCATTGTCCTCTATCTCTCTCTGTGGTCTCAGTACGTTAAAGATAACTGGTTAAATATTAAAAACACGTCATGCCTCAGGCCTGCTGTTGACTTTTAAATGTTTAACTACAACCGCCAACTCTACCGCCACAGTGGCATTGTGTATTTTATTTTGAAAGGGCACTAATCTAGATGAATTAGATGTCCAGCTCTACCTGCTCTTCAAAGTAAACTTTTTTTTTTTTTTTTTTTAATTTAAGGTATTAAACGAGGAAAAGGTTTAAGTCTCAAAATAAAAGCAGAAAAAAATAAATACTCAGGAGAGGTGCATGTCTGCCCATAAAGCTCACTTCTTTTAAATTAAGGACCCTGATAAATTAAAGCTGTCCTCCATGAGGATTATTTACTAAACAGTAAACCGTTGTTTTGGTTTCAGTGATGAGTTTCACAGAATGAGGGAGAAAAGCTGTTAAAAGTGCCTTTAAAAGCAGGGGCCTCACCTCTCAAAGATAAATCTGATGAGCAGGAAGGCGAGGGCGTAGGGAACGGTGATGTAGAGATGTGACGCTTTGGCGTAGACTCGACCGTCCCTGTCCTCCAGGTCGGCCCACGTCAGGTTCACAGGCAGCCAGATTCGGTCCCACCAGAACCACTCATACAGCGTGTCCAACATTGCTCCAACGGGGCCGAGTCTGCAGGTCCTGGACAGGAGAGGAGGCGAGAGTACAGGGATTACTGCAGACAGGAAGAAGCCGAGGACAAGATCTACCTCTCTAAAATCATGCCCTAGTAGACAGCATCTATGTGATTATATCTACGGGCATGGATGAGACATCTACAGTCAGTCGTATACTCCCTTCCTCTGTAGGCCCTTCCTTTAAGCTGTCTAGAATAAAGCCTCACAGATGAACTTTAGTTCCTCTCATCGAGGTGTAGATGGGGTTAAACCCAGGGAGAGTATTCCTCAGCATACTACAGTTACTGCAGTGTACACACGGCTCTGTTTCCTAAACAAATATTGACCCAACGACCCGCCCTGCCCGCCACATCACACACATTACAGCCGCCATGCTGCATGCTGGTGTGTTCAGATCCACAGCAGCTCCAGGTCAGTGCAGGAGGAGCTAGACAGCCAAATGTAGGACAACACGCTGCTGATGAGGATCAACTGAGACCGGAACATGTCAGAATCCTGTCCTGATTCTCTTTCAATGTCTAAAACCAGCTTTTTACATGTCTAAAATCAGCTGTTTTCATGTCTAAAATCAGCAGTTTACACGTCTAAAATCAGCCGTTTTCATGTCTCAAATCAGCTGTTTACATGTCTAAAATCAGTTGTTAAAATATCTAAAATCAGCTGTTTACATGTCTAAAATCAGCCGTTTTCATGTCTCAAATCAGCTGTTTTCATGTCTAAAATTAGCTGTTTTCATGTCTAAAATTAGCTGTTTTCATGTCTCAAATCAGCTGTTTTCATGTCTAAAATCAGCTGTTTTCATGTCTCAAATCAGCTGTTTTCATGTCTAAAATCAGCTGTTTTCATGTCTAAAATTAGCTGTTTTCATGTCTCAAATCAGCTGTTTACATGTCTCAAATCAGCAGTTTACATGTCTAACATCAGCTGTTTACATGTCTAAAATCAGCTGTTTACATGTCTCAAATCAGCTGTTTTCATTTCTTAAATCAGCTGTTTACATGTCTAAAATCAGTTGTTAAAATATCTAAAATCAGCTGTTTACATGTCTAAAATCAGCTGTTTACATGTCTAACATCAGCAGTTTACATGTCTCAAATCAGCTGTTTTCATGTCTCAAATCAGCTGTTTTCATGTCTAACATCAGCAGTTTACATGTCTCAAATCAGCTGTTTTCATGTCTAAAATCAGCTGTTTTCATGTCTAAAATCAGCCGTTTTCATGTCTAAAATCAGCCGTTTTCATGTCTCAAATCAGCTGTTTTCATGTCTAAAATCAGCTGTTTTCATGTCTAAAATCAGCAGTTTACATGTCTAAAATCAGCCGTTTTCATGTCTAAAATCAGCTGTTTTCATGTCTAAAATCAGCAGTTTACATGTCTAACATCAGCTGTTTACATGTCTAAAATCAGCTGTTTACATGTCTAAAATCAGCTGTTTACATGTCTAACATCAGCTGTTTACATGTCTAAAATCAGCTGTTTACATGTCTAAAATCAGCTGTTTACATGTCTCAAATCAGCTGTTTTCATGTCTTAAATCAGCTGTTTACATGTCTAAAATCAGCTGTTTACATGTCTCAAATCAGCTGTTTACATGTCTCAAATCAGCTGTTTACATGTCTAAAATCAGCTGTTTACATTTCTAAAATCAGCTGTTTACATGTCTAAAATCAGTTGTTAAAATATCTAAAATCAGCTGTTTACATGTCTCAAATCAGCTGTTTTCATGTCTAAAATCAGCCGTTTTCATGTCTCAAATCAGCTGTTTTCATGTCTCAAATCAGCTGTTTTCATGTCTAAAATCAGCTGTTTTCATGTCTAAAATCAGCAGTTTACATGTCTAAAATCAGCTGTTTTCATGTCTCAAATCAGCTGTTTTCATGTCTAAAATCAGCTGTTTTCATGTCTAAAATCAGCAGTTTACATGTCTAACATCAGCTGTTTACATGTCTAAAATCAGCTGTTTTCATGTCTAAAATCAGCTGTTTACATGTCTAAAATCAGCTGTTTACATTTCTAAAATCAGCTGTTTACATGTCTAAAATCAGCTGTTTACATTTCTAAAATCAGCTGTTTACATGTCTAAAATCAGTTGTTAAAATATCTAAAATCAGCTGTTTACATGTCTAAAGTCAGCTGTTTACATGTCTCAAACCAGCTGTTTACATGTCTCAAATCAGCTGTTTACATGTCTTAAATCAGTTGTTAAAATATCTAAAATCAGCTGTTTACATGTCTAAAATCAGCTGTTTACATTTCTAAAATCAGCTGTTTACATGTCTAAAATCAGTTGTTAAAATATCTAAAATCAGCTGTTTACATGTCTAAAGTCAGCTGTTTACATGTCTCAAACCAGCTGTTTACATGTCTCAAATCAGCTGTTTACATGTCTTAAATCAGTTGTTAAAATATCTAAAATCAGCTGTTTACATGTCTCAAATCAGCTGTTTTCATGTCTTAAATCAGCTGTTTACATGTCTAAAATCAGCTGTTTACATGTCTCAAATCAGCTGTTTACATTTCTAAAATCAGCTGTTTACATGTCTAAAATCAGCTGTTTACATTTCTAAAATCAGCTGTTTACATGTCTAAAATCAGTTGTTAAAATATCTAAAATCAGCTGTTTACATGTCTAAAGTCAGCTGTTTACATGTCTCAAACCAGCTGTTTACATGTCTCAAATCAGCTGTTTACATGTCTTAAATCAGTTGTTAAAATATCTAAAATCAGCTGTTTACATGTCTAAAGTCAGCTGTTTACATGTCTAACATCAGCTGTTTACATGTCTAAAATCAGTTGTTAAAATATCTAAAATCAGCAGTTTACATGTCTCAAATCAGCTGTTTACATCTCTCAAATCAGCTGTTTTCATGTCTAAAATCAGCTGTTTACATTTCTAAAATCAGCTGTTTTCATGTCTCAAATCAGCTGTTTACATGTCTAAAATCAGCTGTTTACATGTCTCAAATCAGCTGTTTTCATGTCTTAAATCAGCTGTTTACATGTCTAAAATCAGCTGTTTACATTTCTAAAATCAGCTGTTTACATGTCTAAAATCAGTTGTTAAAATATCTAAAATCAGCTGTTTACATGTCTAAAGTCAGCTGTTTACATGTCTCAAACCAGCTGTTTACATGTCTCAAATCAGCTGTTTACATGTCTTAAATCAGTTGTTAAAATATCTAAAATCAGCTGTTTACATGTCTAAAATCAGCTGTTTACATGTCTCAAACCAGCTGTTTACATGTCTCAAATCAGCTGTTTACATGTCTTAAATCAGTTGTTAAAATATCTAAAATCAGCTGTTTACATGTCTAAAATCAGTTGTTAAAATATCTAAAATCAGCAGTTTACATGTCTCAAATCAGCTGTTTACATCTCTCAAATCAGCTGTTTTCATGTCTAAAATCAGCTGTTTACATTTCTAAAATCAGCTGTTTTCATGTCTCAAATCAGCTGTTTACATGTCTAAAATCAGTTGTTAAAATATCTAAAATCAGCTGTTTACATGTCTCAAATCAGCTGTTTACATGTCTAAAAATCAGTTGTTAAAATATCTAAAATCAGCTGTTTTCATGTCTTAAATCAGCTGTTTACATGTCTAACATCAGCAGTTTACATGTCTCAAATCAGCTGTTTTCATGTCTAAACTCAGCTGTTTACATGTCTAAAATCAGTTGTTAAAATATCTAAAATCAGCTGTTTACATTTCTAAAATCAGCTGTTTACATGTCTAAAATCAGTTGTTAAAATATCTAAAATCAGCTGTTTACATGTCTCAAATCAGCTGTTTTCATGTCTAAAATCAGCTGTTTACATGTCTAACATCAGCAGTTTACATGTCTCAAATCAGCTGTTTTCATGTCTCAAATCAGCTGTTTTCATGTCTAAAATCAGCTGTTTACATTTCTAAAATCAGCTGTTTACATGTCTAAAATCAGTTGTTAAAATATCTAAAATCAGCTGTTTACATGTCTCAAATCAGCTGTTTTCATGTCTAAAATCAGCCGTTTTCATGTCTCAAATCAGCTGTTTTCATGTCTCAAATCAGCTGTTTTCATGTCTAAAATCAGCTGTTTTCATGTCTAAAATCAGCAGTTTACATGTCTAAAATCAGCTGTTTTCATGTCTCAAATCAGCTGTTTTCATGTCTAAAATCAGCTGTTTTCATGTCTAAAATCAGCAGTTTACATGTCTAACATCAGCTGTTTACATGTCTAAAATCAGCTGTTTACATGTCTAAAATCAGCTGTTTACATGTCTAAAATCAGCTGTTTATATTTCTAAAATCAGCTGTTTACATGTCTAAAATCAGCTGTTTACATTTCTAAAATCAGCTGTTTACATGTCTAAAATCAGTTGTTAAAATATCTAAAATCAGCTGTTTACATGTCTAAAGTCAGCTGTTTACATGTCTCAAACCAGCTGTTTACATGTCTCAAATCAGCTGTTTACATGTCTTAAATCAGTTGTTAAAATATCTAAAATCAGCTGTTTACATGTCTAAAGTCAGCTGTTTACATGTCTAACATCAGCTGTTTACATGTCTAAAATCAGTTGTTAAAATATCTAAAATCAGCAGTTTACATGTCTCAAATCAGCTGTTTACATGTCTAAAATCAGTTGTTAAAATATCTAAAATCAGCTGTTTACATGTCTAAAGTCAGCTGTTTACATGTCTCAAACCAGCTGTTTACATGTCTCAAATCAGCTGTTTACATGTCTAACATCAGCTGTTTACATGTCTAAAATCAGTTGTTAAAATATCTAAAATCAGCTGTTTACATGTCTCAAATCAGCTGTTTTCATGTCTAAAATCAGCTGTTTACATGTCTCAAATCAGCTGTTTACATGTCTCAAATCAGCTGTTTACATGTCTAAAATCAGCTGTTTACATGTCTAAAATCAGCTGTTTACATGTCTAAAATCAGCTGTTTACATGTCTCAAATCAGCTGTTTACATGTCTAAAATCAGCTGTTTACATGTCTAAAATCAGCTGTTTACATGTCTAAAATCAGCTGTTTACATGTCTAAAATCAGCTGTTTACATGTCTAAAATCAGCTGTTTACATGTCTAAAATCAGCTGTTTTCATGTCTAAAATCAGCTGTTTACATGTCTAAAATCAGCTGTTTACATGTCTAAAATCAGCTGTTTACATTTCTAAAATCAGCTGTTTACATGTCTAAAATCAGTTGTTAAAATATCTAAAATCAGCTGTTTACATGTCTAAAGTCAGCTGTTTACATGTCTCAAACCAGCTGTTTACATGTCTCAAATCAGCTGTTTACATGTCTAAAATCAGTTGTTAAAATATCTAAAATCAGCTGTTTACATGTCTAAAATCAGCTGTTTACATGTCTAACATCAGCTGTTTACATGTCTAAAATCAGTTGTTAAAATATCTAAAATCAGCAGTTTACATGTCTCAAATCAGCTGTTTTCATGTCTCAAACCAGCTGTTTACATGTCTCAAATCAGCTGTTTACATGTCTTAAATCAGTTGTTAAAATATCTAAAATCAGCTGTTTACATGTCTCAAATCATCTGTTTACATGTCTTAAATCAGCTGTTTACATGTCTAAAATCAGCTGTTTACATGTCTCAAATCAGCTGTTTACATTTCTAAAATCAGCTGTTTACATGTCTAAAATCAGCTGTTTACATTTCTAAAATCAGCTGTTTACATGTCTAAAATCAGTTGTTAAAATATCTAAAATCAGCTGTTTACATGTCTAAAGTCAGCTGTTTTCATGTCTAAAAACAGCTGTTTACATTTCTAAAATCAGCTGTTTTCATGTCTAAAATCAGGTGTTTAAATGTCTAAAATCAGCTGTTTACATGTCTTAAATCAGCTGTCAAAATATCTAAAATCAGCTGTTTACATGTCTAAAATCAGTTGTTAAAATATCTAAAATCAGCAGTTTACATGTCTCAAATCAGCTGTTTACATCTCTCAAATCAGCTGTTTTCATGTCTAAAATCAGCTGTTTACATTTCTAAAATCAGCTGTTTTCATGTCTCAAATCAGCTGTTTACATGTCTAAAATCAGCTGTTTACATGTCTCAAATCAGCTGTTTTCATGTCTTAAATCAGCTGTTTACATGTCTAAAATCAGCTGTTTACATGTCTCAAATCAGCTGTTTACATGTCTAAAATCAGTTGTTAAAATATCTAAAATCAGCTGTTTACATGTCTAAAATCAGCTGTTTACATGTCTCAAATCAGCTGTTTACATGTCTCAAATCAGCTGTTTACATGTCTAAAATCAGCTGTTTACATTTCTAAAATCAGCTGTTTACATGTCTAAAGTCAGCTGTTTACATGTCTCAAACCAGCTGTTTACATGTCTCAAATCAGCTGTTTACATGTCTTAAATCAGTTGTTAAAATATCTAAAATCAGCTGTTTACATGTCTAAAATCAGTTGTTAAAATATCTAAAATCAGCAGTTTACATGTCTCAAATCAGCTGTTTACATCTCTCAAATCAGCTGTTTTCATGTCTAAAATCAGCTGTTTACATTTCTAAAATCAGCTGTTTTCATGTCTCAAATCAGCTGTTTACATGTCTTAAATCAGTTGTTAAAATATCTAAAATCAGCTGTTTACATGTCTAAAGTCAGCTGTTTACATGTCTTAAATCAGTTGTTAAAATATCTAAAATCAGCTGTTTACATGTCTAAAGTCAGCTGTTTACATGTCTAAAATCAGCAGTTTACATGTCTCAAATCAGCTGTTTACATGTCTAAACTCAGCTGTTTACATGTCTAAAATCAGTTGTTAAAATATCTAAAATCAGCTGTTTACATGTCTAAAATCAGCTGTTTACATGTCTAAAATCAGTTGTTAAAATATCTAAAATCAGCTGTTTACATGTCTCAAATCAGCTGTTTTCATGTCTAAAATCAGCTGTTTACATGTCTAAAATCAGCTGTTTACATGTCTAAAATCAGCTGTTTTCATGTCTCAAATCAGCTGTTTTCATGTCTAAAATCAGCTGTTTACATTTCTAAAATCAGCTGTTTACATGTCTAAAATCAGTTGTTAAAATATCTAAAATCAGCTGTTTACATGTCTCAAATCAGCTGTTTTCATGTCTAAAATCAGCCGTTTTCATGTCTCAAATCAGCTGTTTTCATGTCTCAAATCAGCTGTTTTCATGTCTAAAATCAGCTGTTTTCATGTCTAAAATCAGCAGTTTACATGTCTAAAATCAGCTGTTTTCATGTCTCAAATCAGCTGTTTTCATGTCTAAAATCAGCTGTTTTCATGTCTAAAATCAGCAGTTTACATGTCTAACATCAGCTGTTTACATGTCTAAAATCAGCTGTTTACATGTCTAAAATCAGCTGTTTACATGTCTAAAATCAGCTGTTTATATTTCTAAAATCAGCTGTTTACATGTCTCAAATCAGCTGTTTACATGTCTAAAATCAGTTGTTAAAATATCTAAAATCAGCTGTTTACATGTCTAAAGTCAGCTGTTTACATGTCTAACATCAGCTGTTTACATGTCTAAAATCAGTTGTTAAAATATCTAAAATCAGCAGTTTACATGTCTCAAATCAGCTGTTTTCATGTCTAAAATCAGCTGTTTACATTTCTAAAATCAGCTGTTTTCATGTCTCAAATCAGCTGTTTACATGTCTAAAATCAGTTGTTAAAATATCTAAAATCAGCTGTTTACATGTCTCAAATCAGCTGTTTACATGTCTAAAAATCAGTTGTTAAAATATCTAAAATCAGCTGTTTACATGTCTCAAATCAGCTGTTTTCATGTCTTAAATCAGCTGTTTACATGTCTAACATCAGCAGTTTACATGTCTCAAATCAGCTGTTTTCATGTCTAAACTCAGCTGTTTACATGTCTAAAATCAGTTGTTAAAATATCTAAAATCAGCTGTTTACATTTCTAAAATCAGCTGTTTACATGTCTAAAATCAGTTGTTAAAATATCTAAAATCAGCTGTTTACATGTCTCAAATCAGCTGTTTTCATGTCTCAAATCAGCTGTTTTCATGTCTCAAATCAGCTGTTTTCATGTCTAAAATCAGCAGTTTACATGTCTAACATCAGCTGTTTACATGTCTAAAATCAGCTGTTTACATGTCTAAAATCAGCTGTTTACATGTCTCAAATCAGCTGTTTACATGTCTTAAATCAGCTGTTTACATGTCTAAAATCAGTTGTTAAAATATCTAAAATCAGCTGTTTACATGTCTAAAATCAGTTGTTAAAATATCTAAAATCAGCTGTTTACATTTCTAAAATCAGCTGTTTACATGTCTAAAATCAGTTGTTAAAATATCTAAAATCAGCTGTTTACATGTCTAAAATCAGCCGTTTCCATGTCTCAAATCAGCTGTTTTCATGTCTAAAATTAGCTGTTTTCATGTCTAAAATCAGCTGTTTTCATGTCTAAAATTAGCTGTTTTCATGTCTCAAATCAGCTGTTTTCATGTCTAAAATCAGCAGTTTACATGTCTAACATCAGCTGTTTACATGTCTAAAATCAGCTGTTTACATGTCTAAAATCAGCTGTTTACATGTCTCAAATCAGCTGTTTTCATGTCTTAAATCAGCTGTTTACATGTCTAAAATCAGTTGTTAAAATATCTAAAATCAGCTGTTTACATTTCTAAAATCAGCTGTTTACATGTCTAACATCAGCTGTTTACATGTCTAAAATCAGCTGTTTACATGTCTAAAATCAGCTGTTTACATGTCTCAAATCAGCTGTTTTCATGTCTTAAATCAGCTGTTTACATGTCTAAAATCAGTTGTTAAAATATCTAAAATCAGCTGTTTACATGTCTCAAATCAGCTATTTTCATGTCTAAAACCAGCTGTTTACATGTCTAAAATCAGCAGTTTACATGTCTAAAATCAGCCGTTTTCATGTCTCAAATCAGCTGTTTTCATGTCTAAAATCAGCTGTTTTCATGTCTAAAATCAGCAGTTTACATGTCTAACATCAGCTGTTTACATGTCTAAAATCAGCTGTTTACATGTCTAAAATCAGCTGTTTACATGTCTCAAATCAGCTGTTCTCATGTCTTAAATCAGCTGTTTACATGTCTAAAATCAGCTGTTTACATGTCTCAAATCAGCTGTTTACATTTCTAAAATCAGCTGTTTACATGTCTAAAATCAGTTGTTAAAATATCTAAAATCAGCTGTTTACATGTCTAAAGTCAGCTGTTTACATGTCTCAAATCAGCTGTTTACATTTCTAAAATCAGCTGTTTACATGTCTAAAATCAGTTGTTAAAATATCTAAAATCAGCTGTTTACATGTCTAAAGTCAGCTGTTTACATGTCTCAAACCAGCTGTTTACATGTCTCAAATCAGCTGTTTACATGTCTCAAACCAGCTGTTTACATGTCTCAAATCAGCTGTTTTCATGTCTAAAATCAGCTGTTTACATGTCTAACATCACCAGTTTACATGTCTCAAATCAGCTGTTTTCATGTCTCAAATCAGCTGTTTTCATGTCTAAAATCAGCTGTTTACATTTCTAAAATCAGCTGTTTACATGTCTAAAATCAGTTGTTAAAATATCTAAAATCAGCTGTTTACATGTCTCAAATCAGCTGTTTTCATGTCTAAAATCAGCTGTTTTCATGTCTCAAATCAGCTGTTTTCATGTCTAAAATCAGCTGTTTTCATGTCTAAAATCAGCAGTTTACATGTCTAAAATCAGCTGTTTTCATGTCTCAAATCAGCTGTTTTCATGTCTAAAATCAGCTGTTTACATGTCTAAAATCAGCTGTTTACATGTCTCAAATCAGCTGTTTACATTTCTAAAATCAGCTGTTTACATGTCTAAAATCAGCTGTTTACATTTCTAAAATCAGCTGTTTACATGTCTAACATCAGCTGTTTACATGTCTAAAATCAGCTGTTTACATGTCTAAAATCAGCTGTTTACATGTCTCAAATCAGCTGTTTTCATGTCTTAAATCAGCTGTTTACATGTCTAAAATCAGTTGTTAAAATATCTAAAATCAGCTGTTTACATGTCTAAAGTCAGCTGTTTACATGTCTAACATCAGCTGTTTACATGTCTAAAATCAGTTGTTAAAATATCTAAAATCAGCAGTTTACATGTCTCAAATCAGCTGTTTACATCTCTCAAATCAGCTGTTTTCATGTCTAAAATCAGCTGTTTACATTTCTAAAATCAGCTGTTTTCATGTCTCAAATCAGCTGTTTACATGTCTAAAATCAGTTGTTAAAATATCTAAAATCAGCTGTTTACATGTCTCAAATCAGCTGTTTACATGTCTAAAAATCAGTTGTTAAAATATCTAAAATCAGCTGTTTACATGTCTCAAATCAGCTGTTTTCATGTCTTAAATCAGCTGTTTACATGTCTAACATCAGCAGTTTACATGTCTCAAATCAGCTGTTTTCATGTCTAAACTCAGCTGTTTACATGTCTAAAATCAGTTGTTAAAATATCTAAAATCAGCTGTTTACATTTCTAAAATCAGCTGTTTACATGTCTAAAATCAGTTGTTAAAATATCTAAAATCAGCTGTTTACATGTCTCAAATCAGCTGTTTTCATGTCTCAAATCAGCTGTTTTCATGTCTAAAATTAGCTGTTTTCATGTCTCAAATCAGCTGTTTTCATGTCTAAAATCAGCTGTTTTCATGTCTAAAATCAGCAGTTTACATGTCTAAAATCAGCCGTTTTCATGTCTAAAATCAGCTGTTTTCATGTCTAAAATTAGCTGTTTTCATGTCTCAAATCAGCTGTTTTCATGTCTAAAATCAGCAGTTTACATGTCAAACATCAGCTGTTTACATGTCTAAAATCAGCTGTTTACATGTCTAAAATCAGCTGTTTACATGTCTCAAATCAGCTGTTTACATGTCTTAAATCAGCTGTTTACATGTCTAAAATCAGTTGTTAAAATATCTAAAATCAGCTGTTTACATGTCTAAAATCAGTTGTTAAAATATCTAAAATCAGCTGTTTACATTTCTAAAATCAGCTGTTTACATGTCTAAAATCAGTTGTTAAAATATCTAAAATCAGCTATTTACATGTCTCAAATCAGCTGTTTTCATGTCTAAAACCAGCAGTTTACATGTCTAAAATCAGCCGTTTTCATGTCTCAAATCAGCTGTTTTCATGTCTAAAATCAGCTGTTTTCATGTCTCAAATCAGCTGTTTTCATGTCTAAAATTAGCTGTTTTCATGTCTCAAATCAGCTGTTTTCATGTCTAAAATCAGCAGTTTACATGTCTAACATCAGCTGTTTACATGTCTAAAATCAGCTGTTTACATGTCTAAAATCAGCTGTTTACATGTCTCAAATCAGCTGTTTTCATGTCTTAAATCAGCTGTTTACATGTCTAAAATCAGTTGTTAAAATATCTAAAATCAGCTGTTTACATGTCTAAAGTCAGCTGTTTACATGTCTCAAACCAGCTGTTTACATGTCTCAAATCAGCTGTTTACATGTCTAAAATCAGTTGTTAAAATATCTAAAATCAGCTGTTTACATGTCTAAAGTCAGCTGTTTACATCTCTCAAATCAGCTGTTTTCATGTCTAAAATCAGCTGTTTACATTTCTAAAATCAGCTGTTTTCATGTCTCAAATCAGCTGTTTACATGTCTAAAAATCAGTTGTTAAAATATCTAAAATCAGCTGTTTACATGTCTCAAATCAGCTGTTTTCATGTCTTAAATCAGCTGTTTACATGTCTAAACTCAGCTGTTTACATGTCTAAAATCAGCTGTTTAAATGTCTAAAATCAGCTGTTTACATGTCTAAAATCAGCTGTTTAAATGTCTAAAATCAGCCGTTTACATGTCTAAAATCAGCTGTTTACATTTCTAAAATCAGCTGTTTAAATGTCTAAAATCAGCTGTTTACATGTCTAAAATCAGCTGTTTAAATTTCTAAAATCAGCTGTTTATATTTCTAAAATCAGCTGTTTATATGTCTCAAATCAGCTGTTTACATTTCTAAAATCAGCTGTTTTCATGTCTAAAATCAGCTGTTTAAATGTCTAAAATCAGCTGTTTAAATGTCTAAAATCAGCTGTTTACATTTCTAAAATCAGCTGTTTACATGTCTCAAATCAGCTGTTTACATGTCTAAAATCAACTGTTTACATGTCTCAAATCAGCTGTTTACATGTCTAAAATCAGTTGTTAAAATATCTAAAATCAGCTGTTTACATGTCTAAAGTCAGCTGTTTACATGTCTAACATCAGCTGTTTACATGTCTAAAATCAGCTGTTTAAATGTCTAAAATCAGCTGTTTAAATTTCTAAAATCAGCTGTTTATATTTCTAAAATCAGCTGTTTACATGTCTAAAGTCAGCTGTTTACATGTCTAACATCAGCTGTTTACATGTCTAAAATCAGCTGTTTAAATGTCTAAAATCAGCTGTTTAAATTTCTAAAATCAGCTGTTTATATTTCTAAAATCAGCTGTTTATATGTCTCAAATCAGCTGTTTACATTTCTAAAATCAGCTGTTTTCATGTCTAAAATCAGCTGTTTACATGTCTAAAATCAGCTGTTTAAATATCTAAAATCAGCTGTTTAAATGTCTCAAATCAGCTGTTTACATGTCTCAAATCAGCTGTTTACATGTCTCAAATCAGCTGTTTACATGTCTCAAATCAGCTGTTTACATGTCTCAAATCAGCTGTTTACATGTCTCAAATCAGCTGTTTACATTTCTAAAATCAGCTGTTTACATGTCTAAAATCAGCTGTTTACATGTCTCAAATCAGCTGTTTACATGTCTAAAATCAGCTGTTTACATGTCTAAAATCAGCTGTTTACATTTCTAAAATCAGCTGTTTACATGTCTAAAATCAGTTGTTAAAATATCTAAAATCAGCTGTTTACATGTCTAAAGTCAGCTGTTTACATGTCTCAAACCAGCTGTTTACATGTCTCAAATCAGCTGTTTACATGTCTAAAATCAGTTGTTAAAATATCTAAAATCAGCTGTTTACATGTCTCAAATCAGCTGTTTTCATGTCTTAAATCAGCTGTTTACATGTCTAACATCAGCAGTTTACATGTCTCAAATCAGCTGTTTTCATGTCTAAACTCAGCTGTTTACATGTCTAAAATCAGTTGTTAAAATATCTAAAATCAGCTGTTTACATGTCTCAAATCAGCTGTTTTCATGTCTAAAATCAGCTGTTTACATTTCTAAAATCAGCTGTTTACATGTCTAAAATCAGTTGTTAAAATATCTAAAATCAGCTGTTTACATGTCTCAAATCAGCTGTTTTCATGTCTAAAATTAGCTGTTTTCATGTCTCAAATCAGCTGTTTTCATGTCTCAAATCAGCTGTTTTCATGTCTAAAATTAGCTGTTTTCATGTCTCAAATCAGCTGTTTTCATGTCTAAAATCAGCTGTTTTCATGTCTAAAATCAGCAGTTTACATGTCTAAAATCAGCTGTTTTCATGTCTTAAATCAGCTGTTTACATGTCTAAAATCAGTTGTTAAAATATCTAAAATCAGCTGTTTACATGTCTAAAATCAGTTGTTAAAATATCTAAAATCAGCTGTTTACATGTCTAAAATCAGTTGTTAAAATATCTAAAATCAGCTGTTTACATGTCTAACATCAGCAGTTTACATGTCTCAAATCAGCTGTTTTCATGTCTAAAACCAGCTTTTTACATGTCTAAAATCAGCAGTTTACATGTCTAAAATCAGCCGTTTTTCATGTCTCAAATCAGCTGTTTTCATGTCTCAAATCAGCTGTTTTCATGTCTAAAATCAGCAGTTTACATGTCTAACATCAGCTGTTTACATGTCTAAAATCAGCTGTTTACATGTCTAAAATCAGCTGTTTACATGTCTCAAATCAGCTGTTTTCATGTCTTAAATCAGCTGTTTACATGTCTAAAATCAGTTGTTAAAATATCTAAAATCAGCTGTTTACATGTCTAAAATCAGCTGTTTACATGTCTCAAATCAGCTGTTTTCATGTCTTAAATCAGCTGTTTACATGTCTAAAATCAGTTGTTAAAATATCTAAAATCAGCTGTTTACATTTCTAAAATCAGCTGTTTACATGTCTAAAATCAGCCGTTTTTCATGTCTAAAATTAGCTGTTTTCATGTCTAAAATCAGCCGTTTACATGTCTAAAATCAGCTGTTTACATTTCTAAAATCAGCTGTTTATATTTCTAAAATCAGCTGTTTATATGTCTCAAATCAGCTGTTTACATTTCTAAAATCAGCTGTTTTCATGTCTAAAATCAGCTGTTTAAATGTCTAAAATCAGCTGTTTAAATGTCTAAAATCAGCTGTTTACATTTCTAAAATCAGCTGTTTACATTTCTAAAATCAGCTGTTTACATGTCTCAAATCAGCTGTTTACATGTCTAAAGTCAGCTGTTTACATGTCTAACATCAGCTGTTTACATGTCTAAAATCAGTTGTTAAAATATCTAAAATCAGCAGTTTACATGTCTCAAATCAGCTGTTTACATCTCTCAAATCAGCTGTTTTCATGTCTAAAATCAGCTGTTTACATTTCTAAAATCAGCTGTTTTCATGTCTCAAATCAGCTGTTTACATGTCTAAAATCAGTTGTTAAAATATCTAAAATCAGCTGTTTACATGTCTCAAATCAGCTGTTTTCATGTCTTAAATCAGCTGTTTACATGTCTAACATCAGCAGTTTACATGTCTCAAATCAGCTGTTTTCATGTCTAAACTCAGCTGTTTACATGTCTAAAATCAGCTGTTTACATGTCTCAAATCAGCTGTTTAAATGTCTAAAATCAGCTGTTTACATGTCTAAAATCAGCTGTTTAAATGTCTAAAATCAGCTGTTTACATGTCTAAAATCAGCTGTTTAAATGTCTAAAATCAGCTGTTTACATGTCTAAAATCAGCTGTTTACATTTCTAAAATCAGCTGTTTAAATGTCTAAAATCAGCTGTTTACATGTCTAAAATCAGCTGTTTAAATGTCTAAAATCAGCTGTTTACATGTCTAAAATCAGCTGTTTACATTTCTAAAATCAGCTGTTTAAATGTCTAAAATCAGCTGTTTACATGTCTAAAATCAGCTGTTTAAATGTCTAAAATCAGCTGTTTACATTTCTAAAATCAGCTGTTTATATGTCTCAAATCAGCTGTTTACATTTCTAAAATCAGCTGTTTAAATGTCTAAAATCAGCTGTTTACATGTCTAAAATCAGCTGTTTAAATGTCTAAAATCAGCTGTTTAAATGTCTAAAATCAGCTGTTTACATTTCTAAAATCAGCTGTTTACATGTCTCAAATCAGCTGTTTACATTTCTAAAATCAGCTGTTTACATGTCTCAAATCAGCTGTTTACATGTCTCAAATCAGCTGTTTACATGTCTCAGCTGTTTACATGTCTAAAATCAGCTGTTTAAAGTCTCTAAATCAGCTGTTTACATGTCTAAAATCAGCTGTTTAAATGTCTAAAATCAGCTGTTTAAATGATGTCTAAAATCAGCTGTTTACATGTCTAAAATCAGCTGTTTAAATGTCTAAAATCAGCTGTTTACATTTCTAAAATCAGCTGTTTAAAGTCTCTAAAATCATGTCATCCTTTAAAGTGTTTAAAATGATGTAATCCTTTCAAATGATGTCTTCCGTTAAAGTCTCTAAAATGATGTCATCCTTTAAAGTCTCTAAAATGATGTCATCCTTTAAAGTCTCTAAAATGATGTCATCCTTTAAAGTCTCTAAAATGATGTCACCCTTTAAAGTCTTTAAAATGATGTCATCCTTTCAAATGATGTCTTCTGTTAAAGTCTCTAAAATGATGTCATCCTTTAAAGTCTCTAAAATGATGTCATCCTTTAAAGTCCTTAAAATGATGTCATCCTTTAAAGTCTCTAAAATGATGTCATCCTTTAAAGTCTCTAAAATGATGTCACCCATTAAAGTCTCTAAAATGATGTCATCCATTAAAGTCTCTAAAATGATGTCACCCTTTAAAGTCTCTAAAATGATGTCATCCTTTAAAGTCTTTAAAATAATGTCATCCGTTAAAGTCTCTAAAATGATGTCATCCTTTAAAGTCTTTAAAATGATGTCATCCATTAAAGTCTTTAAAATGATGTCATCCTTTAAAGTGTTTAAAATGATGTCATCCGTTAAAGTCTTTAAAATGATGTCATCCTTTAAAGTCTTTAAAATGATGTCATCCTTTAAAGTCTCTAAAATGATGTCATCCTTTAAAGTCTTTAAAATGATGTCATCCTTTAAAGTCTTTAAAATGATGTCATCCGTTAAAGGTTCTAAAATGATGTCATCCTTTAAATTCTCTAAAATGATGTCATCCGTTAAAGTCTCTAAAGTGATGTCATCCGTTAAAGTCTCTAAAATGATGTCACCCTTTAAAGTCTTTAAAATGATGTCATCCTTTAAAGTCTCTTAAAATGAAGTCATTCTTTAGAATCTTTAAAATGATGTCATCCTTTAAAATGATGTCATCCTTTAAAGTCTCTAAAATGATGTCATCCTTTAAAGTCTTTAAAATGATGTCATCCTTTAAAGTCTCTTAAAATGAAGTCATTCTTTAGAATCTTTAAAATGATGTCATCCTTTCAAATGATGTCATCCTTTAAAGTCTCTAAAATGATGTCATCCATTAAAGTCTCTAAAATGATGTCATCCTTTAAAATCTTTAAAAAGATGTCATCCTTTAAAATGATGTCATCCTTTAAAGTCTCTAAAATGATGTCATCCTTTAAAGTCTTTAAAATGATGTCATCTTTTAAAGTCTTTAAAATGATGTCATCCTTTCAAATGATGTCTTCTGTTAAAGTCTCTAAAATGATGTCATCCTTTAAAGTCTCTAAAATGATGTCATCCTTTAAAGTCTCTAAAATGATGTCATCCTTCAAAGTCTTTAAAATGATGTCATCCGTTAAAGTCTCTAAAATGATGTCATTCTTTAAAATCTTTTAAATGATGTCATCCTTTAAAGTCTCTAAAATGATGTCATCCTTTAAAGTCTCTAAAATGATGTCATCCTTTAAAGTCTCTAAAATGATGTCATCCTTTAAAGTCTTTAAAATGATGTCATCCTTTAAAGTCTTTAAAATGATGTCATCCGTTAAAGGTTCTAAAATGATGTCATCCTTTAAATTCTCTAAAATGATGTCATCCTTTAAAGTCTCTAAAATGATGTCATCCTTTAAAGTCTCTAAAATGATGTCACCCTTTAAAGTCTTTAAAATGATGTCATCCGTTAAAGTCTCTAAAATGAAGTCATTCTTTAAAGTCTCTAAAATGATGTCATCCTTTAAAGTCTTTAAAATGATGTCATCCTTTAAAGTCTTTAAAATGATGTCATCCTTTCAAATGATGTCTTTCGTTAAAGTCTCTAAAATGATGTCATCCTTTAAAGTCTTTAAAATGAGGTCATCCATTAAAGTCTCTAAAATGATGTCATCCTTTAAAGTCTCTAAAATGATGTCATCCTTTAAAATCTTTAAAATGATGTCATCCTTTAAAATGATGTCATCCTTTAAAGTCTCTAAAATGATGTCATCCTTTAAAGTCTTTAAAATGATGTCATCCTTTAAAGTCTTTAAAATGATGTCATCCTTTAAAGTCTCTAAAATGATGTCATCCTTTAAAGTCTCTAAAATGAGGTCATCCATTAAAGTCTCTAAAATGATGTCATCCTTTAAAGTCTCTAAAATGATGTCATCCTTTAAAATCTTTAAAATGATGTCATCCTTTAAAATGATGTCATCCTTTAAAGTCTCTAAAATGATGTCATCCTTTAAAGTCTTTAAAATGATGTCATCCTTTAAAGTCTTTAAAATGATGTCATCCTTTCAAATGATGTCTTCTGTTAAAGTCTCTAAAATGATGTCATCCTTTAAAGTCTCTAAAATGATGTCATCCTTTCAAATGATGTCTTTCGTTAAAGTCTCTAAAATGATGTCATCCTTTAAAGTCTTTAAAATGATGTCATCCTTTAAAGTCTCTAAAATGATGTCATCCTTTAAAGTCTCTAAAATGATGTCATCCTTTAAAGTCTCTAAAATGATGTCATCCTTTAAAGTCTCTAAAATGATGTCATCCTTTAAAGTCTTTAAAAGGATGTCATCCGTTAAAGTCTCTAAAATGAAGTCATTCTTTAAAATCTTTAAAATGATGTCATCCTTTAAAGTCTTTAAAATGATGTCATCCTTTAAAGTCTCTAAAATGATGTCATCCTTTAAAGTCTCTAAAATGATGTCATCCTTTAAAGTCTCTAAAATGATGTCATCCTTTAAAGTCTCTAAAATGATGTCATCCTTTAAAGTCTTTAAAATGATGTCATCCTTTAAAGTCTTTAAAATGATGTCATCCTTTAAAGTCTCTAAAATGATGTCATCCTTTAAAGTCTCTAAAATGATGTCATCCTTTAAAGTCTCTAAAATGATGTCATCCGTTAAAGTCTCTAAAATGATGTCATCCTTTAAAATCTTTAAAATGATGTCATCCATTAAAGTCTCTAAAATGAAGTCATCCTTTAAAGTCTCTAAAATGATGTCATCCTTTAAAATCTTTAAAATGATGTCATCCTTTAAAATGATGTCATCCTTTAAAGTCTCTAAAATGATGTCATCCTTTAAAGTCTCTAAAATGATGTCATCCTTTAAAGTCTCTAAAATGAGGTCATCCATTAAAGTCTCTAAAATGATGTCATCCTTTAAAGTCTCTAAAATGATGTCATCCTTTAAAATCTTTAAAATGATGTCATCCTTTAAAATGATGTCATCCTTTAAAGTCTCTAAAATGATGTCATCCTTTAAAGTCTTTAAAATGATGTCATCCTTTAAAGTCTTTAAAATGATGTCATCCTTTCAAATGATGTCTTCTGTTAAAGTCTCTAAAATGATGTCATCCTTTAAAGTCTCTAAAATGATGTCATCCTTTAAAGTCTCTAAAATGATGTCATCCTTTAAAGTCTCTAAAATGATGTCATCCTTTAAAGTCTCTAAAATGATGTCACCCTTTAAAGTCTTTAAAATGATGTCATCCGTTAAAGTCTCTAAAATGAAGTCATTCTTTAAAATCTTTAAAATGATGTCATCCTTTAAAGTCTTTAAAATGATGTCATCCTTTAAAGTCTTTAAAATGATGTCATCCTTTAAAGTCTCTAAAATGATGTCATCCTTTAAAGTCTTTAAAATGATGTCATCCTTTCAAATGATGTCTTCCGTTAAAGTCTCTAAAATGATGTCATCCTTTAAAGTCTTTAAAATGATGTCATCCTTTAAAGTCTCTAAAATGATGTCATCCTTTAAAGTCTCTAAAATGATGTCATCCTTTAAAGTCTCTAAAATGATGTCATCCTTTAAAGTCTTTAAAATGATGTCATCCTTTAAAGTCTTTAAAATGATGTCATCCGTTAAAGTCTCTAAAATGATGTCATCCTTTAAAGTCTTTAAAATGATGTCATCCTTTCAAATGATGTCTTCCGTTAAAGTCTCTAAAATGATGTCATCCTTTAAAGCCTTTAAAATGATGTCATCCATTAAAGTCTCTAAAATGATGTCATCCTTTAAAGTCTCTAAAATGATGTCATCCTTTAAAATCTTTAAAATGATGTCATCCTTTAAAATAATGTCATCCTTTAAAGTCTCTAAAATGATGTCATCCTTTAAAGTCTTTAAAATGATGTCATCCTTTTAAGTCTTTAAAATGATGTCATCCTTTCAAATAATGTCATCCTTTAAAGTCTCTAAAATGATGTCTTCTGTTAAAGTCTCTAAAATGATGTCATCCTTTAAAGTCTCTAAAATGATGTCATCCTTTAAAGTCTCTAAAATGATGTCATCCTTTAAAGTCTCTAAAATGATGTCATCCTTTAAAGTCTTTAAAATGATGTCATCCGTTAAAGTCTCTAAAATGATGTCACCCTTTAAAGTCTCTAAAATGATGTCATCCTTTAAAGTCTTTAAAATGATGTCATCCGTTAAAGTCTTTAAAATGATGTCATCCGTTAAAGTCTTTAAAATGATGTCATCCTTTAAAGTCTCTAAAATGATGTCATCCTTTAAAGTCTTTAAAATGATGTCATCCTTTAAAGTCTCTAAAATGATGTCATCCTTTAAAGTCTTTAAAATGATGTCATCCTTTAAAGTCTTTAAAATGATGTCATCCGTTAAAGGTTCTAAAATGATGTCATCCTTTAAATTCTCTAAAATGATGTCATCCGTTAAAGTCTCTAAAGTGATGTCATCCGTTAAAGTCTCTAAAATGATGTCATCCTTTAAAGTCTTTAAAATGATGTCATCCTTTAAAGTCTCTAAAATGATGTCATCCTTTAAAGTCTTTAAAATGATGTCATCCTTTAAAGTCTCTAAAATGATGTCATCCTTTAAAGTCTCTAAAATGATGTCATCCTTTAAAGTCTCTAAAATGATGTCATCCTTTAAAGTCTCTAAAATGATGTCATCCTTTAAAGTCTTTAAAATGATGTCATCCGTTAAAGTCTCTAAAATGAAGTCATTCTTTAAAATCTTTAAAATGATGTCATCCTTTAAAGTCTTTAAAATGATGTCATCCTTTAAAGTCTCTAAAATGATGTCATCCTTTAAAGTCTCTAAAATGATGTCATCCTTTAAAGTCTCTAAAATGATGTCATCCTTTAAAGTCTCTAAAATGATGTCATCCTTTAAAGTCTTTAAAATGATGTCATCCTTTAAAGTCTTTAAAATGATGTCATCCTTTAAAGTCTCTTAAAATGATGTCATTCTTTAAAATCTCTAAAATGATGTTTTGTCTTGTAGTTCTGATTAGCCTGTCATGAATGTGGACTGATGTCATCCTTTAAAGTCTCTAAAATGATGTCATCCTTTAAAGTCTCTAAAATGATGTCATTCTTTAAAATCTCTAAAATGATGTCAGGTTTAACCCTTTAAATTCCAGGGTGATGTATTTTCCAGATTGTATTTAAAACCCTCTGTAAAATGATGTCACTTCTTTAACATTCTTTCCAGCTTTAGAACATACACTGATATAAAGGATGTCAGACTGAACAGTCGTCCAATCACCTTCTGTTATTTTTGTATGGATGTAGGAAGTTTTCCAGAAGAATGTGAAATATGTCCATGGATTTATGAAACCGTCTCTCTGAGTTGTCAGGTTTACATCAGCGCTCCTTAGATCGAATAAAAAGGAACTTTAACTGTCAGTCAGGAGGACAGGTTTAACCCTTTCCCTAAATTCCAGGGTGATGTATTTTCCAGATTGTACAGTATTTCAACCCTCTGTATCAGCCCTCATGTCTAGTGCATCTCTACTTCTTACTTTAACATTCTTTTCCCTCAGCTTTAACAGAACATACACTGATATAAAGGATGTGGTCTTGTATCTCCTTTGAAAAAATATCCATTTATGTTACAATCAGGATATTTTCCCAGCCCTAGGGGAAGCCAAACGCTGTGTCGGCTCTCCCAGTATCTCTGAGTGGATCTCTGTGGGAACACAGACTCCATTCGTCCTAACTGAGCTGTGACAGAGAGGCTAAACTTCCCCGACAGACCGAGGGACAAACAGACCCCCAAACATCCAGACTCCAACACAGGAGATGTCCAGAGCTCAGAGCTGGATCCTACAGCCTGGTCAGAGCAGAAAAGCAGAGCAGATCTCAATCACAATCCAAGGTCACAAACGGAGCCTTACCTGGCTCTGCCGCCGTCTGTGTGTCCTCGCTCCGTCCTCTGCTCTCTCTCTCTCTCTCAGAACACCACCGTCTGTTTGACATGTCACACCCTCTCAGGTACATTTACCTGGGAAGCTTTTTTTCTCCCCTCCAGGAAGTGTAGGTCGGTTAGCGGATCAACACAAACACACTCTGCCCTGCAGGGATCCAATGACACTGTTTGTATTGTGTAGAAGAGAAAGTACAAAATCAGGTTCTCCCACTAAACAAACGCTGCAGGACTGAAGACGAGACCAGGATCACTCCACCAGAGGAACATTAATACTGGACCTGGATTAATCTGGATTAGAGATTAATCTATGTAGAATAATACTGAATTAGTACTATTTAATACTAGACCTGGATTAATCTGGATTAGAGATTAATCTATGTAGAATAATACTGAATTAGTACTCTTTAATACTAGACCTGGATTAATCTGGATTAGAGATTAATCTATGTAGAATAATACTGAATTAGTACTCTTTAATACTAGACCTGGATTAATCTGGATTAGAGATTAATCTATGGAGAATAATACTGAATTAGTACTCTTTAATACTAGACCTGGATTAATCTGGATTAGAGATTAATCTATGGAGAATAATACTGAATTAGTACTCTTTAATACTAGACCTGGATTAATCTGGATTAGAGATTAATCTATGTAGAATAATACTGAATTAGTACTCTTTAATACTAGACCTGGATTAATCTGGATTAGAGATTAATCTATGTAGAATAATACTGAATTAGTACTCTTTAATACTAGACCTGGATTAATCTGGATTAGAGATTAATCTATGTAGAATAATACTGAATTAGTACTCTTTAATACTAGACCTGGATTAATCTGGATTAGAGATTAATCTATGTAGAATAATACTGAATTAGTACTCTTTAATACTAGACCTGGATTAATCTGGATTAGAGATTAATCTATGTAGAATAATACTGAATTAGTACTCTTTAATACTAGACCTGGATTAATCTGGATTAGAGATTAATCTATGTAGAATAATACTGAATTAGTACTCTTTAATACTAGACCTGGATTAATCTGGATTAAAGATTAATCTATGGAGAATAATACTGAATTAGTACTATTTAATACTAGACCTGGATTAATCTGGATTAAAGATTAATCCTTGTAGAATAATACTAAATTAGTACTCTTTAATACTAGACCTCAATTTATCTAGATTAAAGTTTAATCTATGTAGAATAATACTGAAGTAGTACTATTTAATACTGGACATGGATTAATCTGGATTAAAGATTAATCTATGGAGAATAATACTGAAGTAGTACTATTTAATACTGGACATGGATTAATCTGGATTAAAGATTAATCTATGGAGAATAATACTGATTTGTTACTCTTTAATACTAGACCTGGATTAATCTGGATTAAAGATTAATCCATGGAAAATTATACTGAGCACTGTCAATGACTGTTTACCTGTCCAGGTATAACCCCGCCTCCAGCCCCTGTAACTCTTAATGAGAGAATCCTCCTAAAGGTTTCAACATTTAAATTATGTTGTTTTAGTTATCCATTTTATTTCTTATCATCATAACCTTTCTATCCAGTTTAAGTCACATGATCATTTTTATTTTTCATTATTTTAGACCAGTCTGAGAACTTAGAGACATCTTCATCTTCATCACTTCTCAGAGGTTCCTTCATGCTTTAATCCTGATGTTCTCTCTACCTCTCTCAACTTTAACAGTGAATAATACGCTCACTTCACCGGGCGTTCCCTAAGCTCCGCCCCTCGCTGTGTGTACTCGCTGAATAAACAGAGTCAGGCTGAATCAACAGAGCGCTCTGATGACTTTCAACTAATAATCAACTACCACTATTAAATGTTTCTGGAATGTTCCTTAAAAAAGGCAGAGCCAGTGATAAAAAAATCCTCCTCTCTGCAGACCCACTGATGGGTTATTGATCTGGTAAATGTAGTAGTGAGTAGATAATCACCACTCTACCTTTATTATTGATCTGGTAAATGTAGTAGTGAGTAGATAATCACCACTCTACCTTTATTATTGATCTGGTAAATGTAGTAGTGAGTAGATAATCACCACTCTACCTTTATTATTGATCTGGTAAATGTAGTAGTGAGTAGATAATCACCACTCTACCTTTTTTATGGCAGTGGTGGACTCAGGATGTGTGAGAGGCAGGGCTGAAAATGAAAAAGTCCCTTACTCTCACTGACATCTCCACATCAAACTAAGGTGACATGCATGAATCTGTGTCTCTCCTGAAAATAGATGGATATACCCTAAACTCTGTCATAACCATGTCTCATAACTTTTGAACATGTCGATGACCTTAACCGTCTTCTTTAACCACAGAGTCAAACAGCAGCTTTATTATCATACTCATGATGTTTTATTGAACTTTGACAGTTGTTTCTGCTGGGAAATGTTTTCTACTTGTCCTAAAAGCTTTAAAAGAGACGTGGGGTTGTATGGGAAGAGTTTCTTGGCCTGCAGCCTGGTCAGTAACGCTCTGAGCTCAGCCAGACAGAGGACTGCCCTCTCCAAGGCACCACAGCTTGCTGGTCCAGACCGAGCAGACAATGAGGATGAAGTTCCATCATGTTCATCAGCTTTATTCACCAAGTGTAATGATTGGTTTAGTGTTCGTCCGATTGGTCCTGGTTCTCCTCTTACTTCCTGCTTATCATCGTTGCCACTAAATCGACTTTTCCCGCCATCAGACGTCCTCGCTCCACGGTAAGAATCCTCCATGTCATCTGTTTCTGACTCTTCAGAACTCCCATACTGCACTAGGCGAAGCCCAGATTCAGTCGTCGGTTTGATCACATGACCACAGGAAGCAGGAGCGACCCCCTGCTGTGAGCTGATCCTCCTACACGCCGCAGTGAAGCCCGACCAATCAGCTGTCAGACACTTAAGGTAGCGTATGAGGAACTCCAGGAAGCAGGTTTCCGTGGAGATGAGGAAGTCGAGGAGGATGCTGTGGTCAAAGGAGACGCTCTGAAGCAGCAGCACGAAGATGCAGTGAGGGTTGTTACCGTGACAACACGCCACGTCCAGGTCAGCAGAGTCATCCAGATCAGAGCTCCGCCTACAGGCAGAGAGAGGTACTGTGAGTTACTGTTTATACAAACCAGAGGTTACTAAACACAGCATTATGTAACATTACTAAACACGGTGTAACATTACATTACTGAACGCAGCGTACATAACATTACTAAACGCAGCGTTATGTAACATTACTAAACACAGCGTAACGTTACATTACTGAACGCAGCATTACATAACATTACTAAACGCAGCGTTATGTAACATTACAAAACACAGCGTAACGTTACATTACTGAACGCAGCATTACATAACATTACTAAACGCAGCGTTATGTAACATTACTAAACAGCGTAACATTACATTACTGAACGCAGCATTACATAACATTACTAAACGCAGCGTTATGTAACATTACTAAACAGCGTAACGTTACATTACTGAACGCAGCGTACATTACATTACTAAACGCAGCGTTATGTAACATTACTAAACACAGCGTAACGTTACATTACTGAACGCAGCGTACATAACATTACTAAACACAGCATTATGTAACATTACTAAACACAGCGTAACATTACATTACTGAACGCAGCGTACATAACATTACTAAACACAGCATTATGTAAGATTACTAAACACAGCGTAACGTTACGTTACTGAACGCAGCGTTACATAACATTACTAAACGCAGCGTTATGTAACATTACTAAACACAGTGTAACATTACATTACTGAACGCAGCGTACATAACATTACTAAACGCAGCGTTATGTAACATTACTAAACACAGCGTAACGTGACATTACTGAACACAGCATAACGTTATATTACTGAATGCAGCGCTATGTAACATTACTGAATGCAGCATTACGTAACATTTTGAACACAGTGTTACATAACGTTTCAGTCTTGTTGAGGCGTGCTGTCACATATATAAACGTTACATAACTTAATGTGCCTTATTGAAATGAAATGCAACATAACATCAGGTCATGTTACATCGTATTTTAATCTCATGTTGGGTAACGTGTCGTCTTGTGGCGTGTCATAACGTTACTGACTGTATGTCATGTCATGTCATGTTGAATAGTAATGAAACCAAATGTAACTTAACAACGTAACGTGTCGTGCTGTATCATAACATCTCACAATGTAACATAACAAAACATAACAAACTGTAAGGTAAGGTAGCAATACGTGTCATAACGTTTCACTTGTAACATACTGTTATGTAACAGTATCCTGTGATCCCCGACCCTATAACTGAGTTTGTACCGGTGATGGAGGAATATCGAGAGTGAAGCCTTGGCGGCCTCCATCATGTCGTCGTCCTGATCTCCAAACAGCACGCTGATCCAGCAGCAGCGGTGAGTGAGCGTGCTCAGATGGACACTGTTCCTCTCCAGGAAGCTCCACAGTCTCTGCGGGTACCCATAATCCTCTGTGGTTCTGCTCTGTCCTGCTGCAAGGAGAGAAGAGAGGCTGGCAGTGTGAACAGACAGGAAGTTTTATTTTGAAAGGTTCTGTCCTTCCCTAGCACGTCTATGTTACCTGTGAGAAATAATCCAAGCCATGGATTCATCAGTCTGGTACTATTCCTAATCTGAATTCAGGATTTACTGTTAATCTCATACTGTCCTGTTCTCACCTGTCCCTCCCTCTGATTGGATGTGAATCTCTCCTGTTCACACCTGTCCCTCCCTCTGATTGGATGTGAATCTCTCCTGTTCACACCTGTCCCTCCCTCTGATTGGATGTGAATCTCTCCTGTTCACACCTGTCCTTCCCTCTGATTGGATGTGAATCTCTCCTGTTCTCACCTGTCCCTCCCTCTGATTGGATGTGAATCTCTCCTGTTCTCACCTGTCCCTCCCTCTGATTGGATGTGAATCTCTCCTGTTCTCACCTGTCCCTCCCTCTGATTGGACGTAAATCTCTGCAGACTTGAGGACCAGCAGGCTGACAGCTCTGAGCATCACGTCGTCGGATTTCTGCTCCCCATCAGCTCGCTCTGCTCTGATTCCTCCAAAGAACGAGGCAGATTCTACTTGAAGGCTCTCCAACCAATCAGCAGCCAGCGCCATCAGCACGCTGTGAGCCAGCAGGCTCGTATCGGCGCTGATGTGTTGGGGTTTCACGGCGCTGAGCAGGACGTCTCCCGTAGCCCAGTCCTCTCCAGCCTTCTGTAGCACCGCCCTCTTTAGCAGCAGCACCGCCCGCTTCTTCACAAAGTACTCTGACGAGCCGGCGGCGGCGTGTAGGAGAGCAGAGCACTGAGCGTGTGTTATTCTCTGACTCTGCAGACACGCAGCAGCGCCACACAGAGAACTCGACGCCGTCAGCACCTCCAGCAGCTCCAGCAGGAGGTAGAGCGACGCCCCCTGCTGTCTGCAGATGGAATCGTCCATCTGTCTGTCCTCCAGGAGGAACTTTGAACACAACAAACCCAGAGACGAGTCGAACGCTGCCAGGAGCTCCATGAAGATCTCTAAGGGTGGAAAATATATGAAAAATTACTATGTAAAAATAGTTTTAGTTACCTGAAACTAAAAAACCCAGAGGATTTATAAAAACAAAGAAGTCAGAATTTGGATTTTTCAGGTCAGAAATCAGAATTAAAAACAGTAGTGTGTCATAAAAGTGTTTATCAGTGGCCCCAATGGTCCTGGGAAAAAAAAGACAAAATTGACATAATTTTACACAAAACTAAAAAAATGGGCCAGACAAAATTATTGTCACCCTCAACTTAATATTTGGTTTCACAACCTTGGAAATAAATAACTGAAACCAATCTCTTCCTATAACCATCAACAAGCTTCTTACTCCTCTCAGCTGGAATTTTGGACCACTCTTCTTCTCCAAACTGCTCCAGGTCTCTCAGATTTGAAGGGTGCTTCTTCAACAGCAGTTCTGAGATCTCTCCATAGGTGTTCAATGGGATTTAGATCTGGACTCATTGTTGGCCACTTCAGAACTCTCCAGCTTTGTCTCCAACCATTTCTTGGTGCTTTCTGAGGTATGTTTGGGGTCACTGTCCTGCTGGAACACCCATGACCTCTGACCCAGACCCAGCTTTCTGACACTAGGCCCTACATTGTGGCCCAAAATCTTTTGATAGTCTCAGATTTCATGATTCCTGTCACACAGTCAAGGCACCCAGTGCCAGAGGCAGCAAAACAACCCCAAAACATCCTTGAAGCTCCTCCATGTTTGACTGTAGGTACTGTGTTCTTTTCTTTGTAGGCCTCATTCTGTTTTCTGTAAACAGTAGAATGACGTGCTTTTCCAAAAAGCTCTACCTTAGTCTCATCTGTCCACTAAATGTTCTCCCAGAAGGATTGAGGCTTACTCAGGTACATTTTTGCAAACTCCAGTCTGGCTTTTTTCTGTCTCTTTGTCAGCAGTGGGGTTCTCCTGGGTCTCCTGCCATAGCGCTTCATCTCATTCAGATGACCACGTATGGTCCCAGCTGACACTTTTGCACCCTGAGTCTGCAGGACAGCCTGAATCTGTGTGGAAGTTGACTGAGGATGTTTATCCACCATTCCAACTATCCTGCGTTGCATTCTTTTGTCAGTTTTTCTCTTCCGTCCACGTCCAGGGAGATTAGCCACAGCTCCATGGTTATAAACTTCTTGATTATATTACACACAGTGGACAAAGGAATTCAGGATCTCTGGAGATGGCCTTTAACCTTGAGGTTGTTCGTAGTTTTACACTATTTTGCTTCTTAAGTCCTCAGACAGTTCTGGTGTTCTGGTCAGGTGTGATTTCTAGATTGCAGCACCTGTTACTGCCACAGGTGAGTTTAAATGAGCATCACATGCTGGAAATAAAATGATTTACACACAGTTTTAAAAGGGGACAATCATTTTGTCCGGCCCATTTTTGAAGTTTTGTGTAAAATTATGTAAATTTTGTCTTTTTTCTTCTGATTTTTTGTGTTGTTCCAATGAACATAAAGGAAATAAACACATGTATATTTTCTGGAAAAATTCCAGGGGTGCCAATACTTTCATCCATGACTTATGAAAGCACTCCTTTTTACCTCCATCAGCAGATTTCAGAAGTCTTTTAAGGATGTCAGTCAGCGACCACAGACAGGCGTCCAGCTCTGAACCAGGAAGTGATGTCAGAAACGCCTGCTCACACGTCTGCCTCCACACAGGACTGACGGTACCCTGAAGAACCCCAGAACATGAATATTTCAGAGCAGAGAACCACAAACTGAAGAAGTGGAGCTTTGGCTGGACTATTAAAGACAGCATGGAGAAGAGCTGAACGTCTGAATCAGCCTCAGTAAAGAACAGAGTCAGCCAGGGAGATGTACTAACAAGGACAGACATTTTTAACTGCTTTTCCCCCTCATTATGTCGCATTCATCTGTGAAACCAAAACAGTGGTTTACTGTTTAGTTCTCCTTCATTCAGAACATGAAGCATCTCTAACTCTGTTAACCTGCAAATGTCTGGTGGGGCCACAGAATCCCAGAGACCAGGAGGATGGAGGAAAACCTGACTGATGGAAGACTCTGAGTCTTATAAAAACCCGCCTCCTGAATGTGTTTACATCCTTTAGACTGCAGTCAGCTGATGTCAGAGAATAACCGTGGTCCATCAGCAGCAAACATGAAAGAGGTACAGCAACAGAACTGTTCATCCACAGTTTCCATGGCAACGGTACGGACTGCACCTTTAAACACTGGCTAAGTTTAGCGAACTCACTGATGTTTGCAGGAAGTAGAACACGGACGCTGACACGCTCTTAGCAGACAGGTGTGACACCATCAGGTGATCGGACAGGAAGTTCTGTACCTGTGGACCAAAGGGAAGACTGTCGATCAATCAGTGATCAATATACACCATAAACAGGATCGATAATCAGGGTAAAAGGTCACACTGATCAGGTCTACAAAGGAGAGTTTGGGCAGCCCTAAAAGAAACTCCTAATTTTCAGGACGAAAGTCATAAATGATGAGAACCCAGAGTAGGGCTGGGCGATTATGGCAAAAATCAAAATCACGATTGATTTAACTTTTTACCTCAATTATGATTAATGAACGATTATTCCACCCCCAACCTCCAACTCTGTTTGTGCTGTAAATATTTTTATACATTTTAAAACGAACAACTGAAAGGAACAGGCACAGATTTACAGTTTATGGTTATTTATTTCAACTTTTTAATCAAAACACACATCAGCTGAAATGAAAATGTATTTCATAAAAACTCTAATTTTTCCAAGAAAGGGGGGAAAAATTGAAATAATTGCCACGGCAGGTTTATGTCGGTTAGAGGCTCTAAATGTCAGTTTCAACTGTTATATCGCCCAGCTCTAACCCAGAGAGACGACAGAACCCCGTTTAGAGAAACGTCTCCTCAGAGTCCACGATCACGACGCCATGATGGTCCTGAAAAACCTCAAGGGTTCCCTTCAGTTACGCTCCAGTAAAAGCTGATCAGAGCCGCTTTAAAAGATAAAAAAGAGACAAAAAAACATCAGCATTTCAACTTTTAGAAGTCCTAAATATGCCAGACAAAACTCAAAATTTTTAACTTTAAAAAGTTCATTTTAGGAGGAAAGAAAACTTAAAATTTTCAAGAGAAAAAAAGTATTCTCCAAGTTAAAATGTTGTAAATTTATGAGAAAAAAACTTGAAAATTTCCAGATTAAAGTCTTATTTAAAAAAATATATAAAATAAGAGTTTCAAAGTTGAATTTCTCTAAGAAAAATCTGCTGCTAAAGTGGACCACTCCTTGGATTCTGTTCTACTGGAGACTAAAGATTTTTTTAGATTTTGATTTCTGAATGTTGTTAATTTATGAGAAACAAAAGTCAACATTTTTGAGTTAAAAAAAAATTCCTTTAGTTTTTCAACAAAATATCAAAATATTGCAGTTTACATTGTGTAACTGAACAAGACAAAAAGGAAATTTTCAGGTTTCAAAAGCTGCAATTTTCTGAGAAAAACTGAAATTTTCAACCTAATGTGTTTTCAGGAAAAATAAACAGAAATAAAAATGTCTTGGATTTACAAAACAAAAAAATAGGGATGCACGATATTATGGGTCTGGTATCTGCAGATATCAACGTTTTTGCAGATATTTACATCCGATATTTTGCCTGTGTATTTCAGCATATATTGACTGTAAAGTTTGTCCATATATCCTGATAAACTAGTGGAGTTCTAGTCTGAACCAACAGGCCTGTGTCAGGTGAGGTCTTTTTCTTTATTTATCCTCATTCTTTAAACTTGAAAATGTTTTTTAAGGACTAAAATTGTTTTCTTAGTCATCCTTAAACCTAAAACTGTCCAAAAGGGCTGACATTTTTTGTCCGAAAAGGGTATTTAAATATCGGTATCGGCTAAAATGAATCTGTAAGTATTGGCATATCGGATATCGGCAAAAATCCACTATCATGCATCCCTAAAAAAAATATACAGCTCAAAACGCTGTAAGTCTAAAAGAAAAACTTTTTTGTTTTTAAATAGTCCTTAATTTGAAAATTAAACCTCAAAATTTTCAATTCAAAAATGCTGTAAATTTGTCAAAAAGGTAAACGTTCTCGAGTCACAATGTTTAAAATTTATGAGAACCAAAACTTACAAAGTTAAAAACTATGAAGGTGTGTTTGTGCTTCTCCAAATGTTCAAAAATAAAGAGGATCTGTTGACTGTTGAAAAATATTTATAAAAATCTGGATAATAATGATATAGATATACAAGAAATTACACTAAAAAATGTTTTTGTTTTAAATGTTTAAATTAACTCCAGTTTAAAAAGTTGAGCCTCATAGGGTTAGGGTTAAGTTTATTAAGGTGTAAATTAAGAAACCAAACTAAAAAGCAGAGGTTAGAACCACCAATATTTCCTTAATCAGTCACAGTAACAGTAGAAAATATAACAGAATATGTGGAACAGCAGGACTAGTGCAAAGAAAAACATTTTCCTCCACACAACCAGCCACTTCAATAATTCTAACGTTTGCTCTCTAGGAGCTGTGAAGCTTTAAAACTCTCAGCGTCTGTCTGGGTCTTTCTGAGATGAGGAGTCTGGCCTTTTCTTCTAAATTAATACATCCTCCTGAATTATTGTCAGAATGGCCCCAAAAGGACACCGTACAGGTGATCTTAATCCTTAATACTCACCAGCTCTCTGATAACGCCCAGCTCTCCTCTATATTTAATATTCATTCTTAGTTTGGCCCTAATAGGCCTCCATACAGATGATCTTAACCCTAAATGTTCACCAGCTCTCTGATGACATTAGTTTCTCCTGTGTTCAATATTTAATCATAGATTGGCCCTAACAGGCCGCCATACAGTCTCCAGCTCTCTGATGACATTAGTTTCTCCTGTGTTCAATATTTAATCATAGATTGGCCCTAACAGGCCGCCATACAGTCTCCAGCTCTCTGATGACGCCCAGCTCTCCTCTATATTTACTATCTATTCTCAGATTGGCCCTAACAGGACTCCGTACACTCACCAGCTCTCTGATGACGTCAGTCTCACTAAACAGCACCCTCGCCACCTCCTCGCAGTATGACGTCACAGCTGGACTGAAGCTCCGTGACGTCAGACCGCAGGCGATCCTCTCCACCAGGCTCGCGCTCATGCACATTTGCTCCACGGTGCTGCCATGACAACGCCCTCCGTCCTCACAGCGCGCGGGTCCACGCAGGGCGGACAGTATGACGTCAGCGAACTCCGCCGGGGTCCGTTCGGGGCACGAGCCCGTCAGAATGCACCTGTAGAGCCGTGAGAGGGAGACGCCGGGTCCACCTGGGTGCTCCATGCTGCTGCTGCTGCTGATCACGTGATCATTGTGTCACGTGATCTGACGGTCAGGTGACCCGCGCTGAAGCTTTTTCTTTTTTTTTCTTTTTACACACAAACACAAACAGACGGTTCATTGATAATTACTCATGTTTTTAACGGATTAACGTTCAAAGTTTAAACATTTTTGGGTTAAAGCAGAAAAAACACACTTAAAAAGAACAGAGGATTAAAGATTTTTACATAAAAACAGAAAAACATTTTTGTTACTTTAAGTTTTCCTTCTTTTTAATGCATATTTATACTGTTTTCACCTCCTTTCTGTTTAGTTTTTAGATGTTTATCTGTAACTGAGAACTTTAACAGTACTTTAACTTCTCATCAGTACTTTTACTTCTACTTCAGTACTTTTACTTCTCATCAGTACTTTTACTTCTACTTCAGTACTTTTACTTCTACTTCAGTACTTTTACTTCTACTTCAGTACTTTTACTTCTACTTCAGTACTTTTACTTCTACATCAGTACTTTAAATACTTCTACTTCAGTACTTTTACTTCTACTTCAGTACTTTTACTTCTACTTCAGTACTTTTACTTCTACTTCAGTACTTTTACTTCTCCTTCAGTACTTTTACTTCTCATCAGTACTTTTACTTCTACTTCAGTACTTTTACTTCTACTTCAGTACTTTTACTTCTACTTCAGTACTTTTACTTCTACATCAGTACTTTTACTTCTACTTCAGTACTTTTACTTCTACTTCAGTACTTTTACTTCTACATCAGTACTTTTACTTCTACTTCAGTACTTTTACTTCTCATCAGTACTTTTACTTCTACTTCAGTACTTTTACTTCTACTTCAGTACTTTTACTTCTACTTCAGTACTTTTACTTCTCATCAGTACTTTTACTTCTACATCAGTACTTTTACTTCTACTTCAGTACTTTTACTTCTACTTCAGTACTTTTACTTCTACTTCAGTACTTTTACTTCTCATCAGTACTTTAAATACTTCTACTTCAGTACTTTTACTTCTACTTCAGTACTTTTACTTCTACATCAGTACTTTAAATACTTCTACTTCAGTACTTTTACTTCTACTTCAGTACTTTTACTTCTACTTCAGTACTTTTACTTCTCCTTCAGTACTTTTACTTCTACATCAGTACTTTTACTTCTACTTCAGTACTTTTACTTCTCCTTCAGTACTTTTACTTCTCATCAGTACTTTTACTTCTACTTCAGTACTTTTACTTCTACTTCAGTACTTTTACTTCTACTTCAGTACTTTTACTTCTACATCAGTACTTTTACTTCTACTTCAGTACTTTTACTTCTACATCAGTACTTTTACTTCTACATCAGTACTTTTACTTCTCCTTCAGTACTTTTACTTCTACATCAGTACTTTTACTTCTCCTTCAGTACTTTTACTTCTCCTTCAGTACTTTTACTTCTCCTTCAGTACTTTTACTTCTACATCAGTACTTTTACTTCTACTTCAGTACTTTTACTTCTACTTCAGTACTTTTACTTCTACATCAGTACTTTTACTTCTACTTCAGTACTTTTACTTCTCATCAGTACTTTTACTTCTCCTTCAGTACTTTTACTTCTCATCAGTACTTTTACTTCTCCTTCAGTACTTTTACTTCTACTTCAGTACTTTTACTTCTCCTTCAGTACTTTTACTTCTACATCAGTACTTTTACTTCTACATCAGTACTTTTACTTCTACTTCAGTACTTTTACTTCTACTTCAGTACTTTTACTTCTACATCAGTACTTTTACTTCTACTTCAGTACTTTTACTTCTACTTCAGTACTTTTACTTCTACTTCAGTACTTTTACTTCTACATCAGTACTTTTACTTCTACTTCAGTACTTTTACTTCTACTTCAGTACTTTTACTTCTCATCAGTACTTTTACTTCTACTTCAGTACTTTTACTTCTACTTCAGTACTTTTACTTCTACATCAGTACTTTTACTTCTACTTCAGTACTTTTACTTCTACTTCAGTACTTTTACTTCTACTTCAGTACTTTTACTTCTACATCAGTACTTTTACTTCTACTTCAGTACTTTTACTTCTACTTCAGTACTTTTACTTCTCATCAGTACTTTTACTTCTACTTCAGTACTTTTACTTCTACATCAGTACTTTTACTTCTACTTCAGTACTTTTACTTCTACTTCAGTACTTTTACTTCTCATCAGTACTTTTACTTCTACATCAGTACTTTTACTTCTACTTCAGTACTTTTACTTCTCATCAGTACTTTTACTTCTACTTCAGTACTTTTACTTCTACTTCAGTACTTTTACTTCTCATCAGTACTTTTACTTCTACATCAGTACTTTTACTTCTACTTCAGTACTTTTACTTCTACATCAGTACTTTTACTTCTACTTCAGTACTTTTACTTCTACTTCAGTACTTTTACTTCTACTTCAGTACTTTTACTTCTCATCAGTACTTTTACTTCTACTTCAGTACTTTTACTTCTACATCAGTACTTTAAATACTTCTACTTCAGTACTTTTACTTCTACTTCAGTACTTTTACTTCTACATCAGTACTTTAAATACTTCTACTTCAGTACTTTTACTTCTACTTCAGTACTTTTACTTCTACATCAGTACTTTAAATACTTCTACTTCAGTACTTTTACTTCTACTTCAGTACTTTTACTTCTACTTCAGTACTTTTACTTCTACATCAGTACTTTTACTTCTACTTCAGTACTTTTACTTCTCCTTCAGTACTTTTACTTCTACATCAGTACTTTTACTTCTCCTTCAGTACTTTTACTTCTCCTTCAGTACTTTTACTTCTACATCAGTACTTTTACTTCTCCTTCAGTACTTTTACTTCTACTTCAGTACTTTTACTTCTACATCAGTACTTTTACTTCTCCTTCAGTACTTTTACTTCTACTTCAGTACTTTAAATACTTCTACTTCAGTACTTTTACTTCTACTTCAGTACTTTTACTTCTCAGCAGTACTTTTACTTCTCATCAGTACTTTTACTTCTACTTCAGTACTTTTACTTCTACATCAGTACTTTTACTTCTCCTTCAGTACTTTTACTTCTACTTCAGTACTTTTACTTCTACTTCAGTACTTTTACTTCTCATCAGTACTTTTACTTCTCAGCAGTACTTTTACTTCTACATCAGTACTTTTACTTCTACTTCAGTACTTTTACTTCTACTTCAGTACTTTTACTTCTACATCAGTACTTTTACTTCTACTTCAGTACTTTTACTTCTACTTCAGTACTTTTACTTCTCATCAGTACTTTTACTTCTCAGCAGTACTTTTACTTCTCATCAGTACTTTTACTTCTACATCAGTACTTTTACTTCTCCTTCAGTACTTTTACTTCTACTTCAGTACTTTTACTTCTACTTCAGTACTTTTACTTCTACTTCAGTACTTTTACTTCTACTTCAGTACTTTTACTTCTCAGCAGTACTTTTACTTCTCCTTCAGTACTTTTACTTCTCATCAGTACTTTTACTTCTTCTTCAGTACTTTTACTTCTACTTCAGTACTTTTACTTCTCAGCAGTACTTTTACTTCTCCTTCAGTACTTTTACTTCTCATCAGTACTTTTACTTCTTCTTCAGTACTTTTACTTCTACTTCAGTACTTTTACTTCTCAGCAGTACTTTTACTTCTCCTTCAGTACTTTTACTTCTACTTCAGTACTTTTACTTCTACTTCAGTACTTTTACTTCTACTTCAGTACTTTTACTTCTCCTTCAGTACTTTTACTTCTCATCAGTACTTTTACTCAGAGTAACTGTACTTTTACTAGAGTACAATATTCAAGTCCTTTCCTACCTCTGTAAAAGATCTAAGCTTTAGCTTGTATAACCACAGGGTATATATTTCAAACATTTAATTTATTTCCGTAAAGACGTGTCTGATTTGATGTGTTCCTAAATAAACAGATTGATTTGAACAGTTGATGACAGGATTTCTCAGGTACAGTTTCCCAAACAGGAACAGAAACAGTTGTGAAATGTGAATAAAATAGATTTGAAGACTATCTTCATAACCTCACAGAGGAAACAATCACCCATCTGAGTTTAGGACCGCAGAGATACAGACAGAAACAGAACTCTAGAGAACACTGACTGATATTTGAATGACTGATGAACAGACGTTAATGAATCTCCATGGTTCCTGTATTTGTTTGTTAGAAAGGTCAAATCTAAAACCAAATGTGACCTAGAATGAAAATGGCATTACAAGAAATAGTATAAAACCAAGCAGAAATGTTGAGATGGTCTGTGGAGGTTTTACCTGGCTTTGACTACAACACTATCACTTTTTACATTTTCTATTTTACCTCCAACTCTGCACCGTAACTTTTACTTTAATATCTTTGTTTTTATCTTTGTGGGGGTTTATTTGCTTTTTTTTATCACTTTTTAAGTTTAAAAATTCTATTGTGTTTCTTTTTCCTGTTGTCGTTGGTTTTAATGTCCTGGCTTCTTTGAACGGCCTTGTTGCTGAAATGTTTTACACAAATTAATTTGCCTTGCCTTGCTTTCTATTTCACCCTGTATCCATAAAAATGTTTTTGTTTTTAGAATAGAATAGAATGGATCCTTAGCAGAATTTTAGACTGTGAGAGAATGTTAGAATTCAGGTTTTAATCCCAGGATCGTTTTATGAGCTTGATCCCTAGAATGTGTTTTTAAGCAGTTCATCCTGAGGGGGGCGGTAGTGAGGCTGAGCTGGTGCTGTCCGGACCGTAGAAGAAGAGTTCATCCTGAGGGGGGCGGTAGTGAGGCTGAGCTGGTGCTGTCCGGACCGTAGAAGAAGAGTTCATCCTGAGGGGGGCGCTAGTGAGGCTGATCTGGTGCTGTCCGGACCGTAGAAGAAGAGTTCATCCTGAGGGGGGCGCTAGTGAGGCTGATCTGGTGCTGTCCGGACCGTAGAAGAAGAGTTCATCCTGAGGGGGGCGGTAGTGAGGCTGAGCTGGTGCTGTCCGGACCGTAGAAGAAGAGTCCTCGGTGTTTTTATTCTGAAAGGTTGGAGGTGGAAGTTTTATTGTTTTTGCTGTGGGGTCAAACTCTCTGAGACTTTTAGTTAAAGCTGACCTTTAACCTCAGACATGATCCTCCACTCTACTGCTACAGACATGTAGGACAGTTTAGGCGGACATTTTACCGTAAAGTGTTAAATTTGGAGTGAAAATGCTGCTCTGACTCCTGCTGCCGTCTGATTGGCTGAGTTAACCATCGGCTCAGTAAGTCTTTGTTTTACTCCGTTAATGCTCTCAGTAATGGCTGTTAATCTTCACCTGTATCGGCCTCAGATTGGCGTTTTTTTCTTTATTTTCCCAGAATAATCTGAAAATGTCCTCCAGGCTAACAGGTTAACAGGCTACCGCTGCTGAGTTGGTTAGCTCGATGGCTAATCAGCGTTAGCCTCCAGTCTGACAGAGCAGGAGCTGGAACCTGGTCTAGTTTGGAGAAAAGCCGGTTTTTATCCGGCTCTGTGGTGTGAACCGGTCTGTAGTCAGTGGTCTGATGTTCCAGCTCTGCTTCAGTTCGTTAGGGTTCATATTTAAGGACAGATGGAGCTGTTGAAGCAGAAAAATGAATGTTTAATTCTGCTTTATCTTCTACAGGTTTGACCATGCTGGGCTTCAGTCTGTTAGTCTAACGGAGGTTTAACCCGGGTTAAACCGGGTTAAACCTCTGTTAGTCTAACGGAGGTTAAACCCGGGTTAAACCTCTATTAGTCTAACGGAGGTTTAACCTGGGTTGTTAGTCTAACAGAGGTTTAACCCGGGTTAAACCTCCGTTAGTCTAACGGAGGTTTAACACGGGTTGTTAGTCTAACAGAGTTTAACCGGGTTAAACCTCCGTTAGTCTAACGGAGGTTTAACCCGGGTTGTTAGTCTAACAGAGGTTTAACCCGGGTTAAACCTCAGTTAGTCTAACGGAGGTTTAACCCGGGTTGTTAGTCTAACAGAGGTTTTACCCGGGTTAATCCTCCGTTAGTCTAACGGAGGTTTAACCCGGGTTGTTAGACTAACAGAGGTTTAACCCGGGTTAAACCTCTGTTAGTCTAACAGAGGTTTAACAGGTTAAACCTCTGTTAGTCTAACGGAGGTTTAACCCGGGTTAAACCTCTGTTAGTCTAATGGAGGTTAAACCCGGGTTGTTAGTCTAACAGAGGTTTAACCCGGGTTGTTAGTCTAATGGAGGTTTAACCGGGGTTGTTAGTCTAACGGAGGTTTAACCCGGGTTAAACCTCCGTTAGTCTAACGGAGGTTTAACCCGGGTTGTTAGTCTAACAGAGGTTTAACCGGGGTTGTTAGTCTAACGGAGGTTTAACCCGGGTTAAACCTCCGTTAGTCTAACGGAGGTTTAACCCGGGTTGTTAGTCTAACAGAGGTTTAACCCGGGTTAAACCTCTGTTAGTCTAACGGAGGTTTAACCCGGGTTGTTAGTCTAACAGAGGTTTAACCCGGGTTAAACCTCTATTAGTCTAACGGAGGTTTAACCCGGGTTAAACCTCTATTAGTCTAACGGAGGTTTAACCCGGGTTAAACCTCTGTTAGTCTAATGGAGGTTTAACCGGGGTTGTTAGTCTAACGGAGGTTTAACCCGGGTTAAACCAGAGCCAATCAGGCCTGGTGAATGGGGGCATCTATAATTATCTGCTCATGTCTTTGATGACGGCTAGGTTTGACTATATCAGCAGTGATGTGTTTATCACAGAGTTATTTAATGAGGTTATTCTTGGAGAGTAGAGATGATCCAAATGATCGATACTGTGAGATTTACCAGGACTGGGATATTTTATTCATTAAGACTGATGTTTTAAAAATCGATAATAGATCAGACTAAAACATGAATATCCATAACATTTACAACCTCAGTTCCTAAAAAGTGGGGTCCCTGTATAAAATGGGAATTAAAGCAGAACTGTGTGGTTGTCACATCTCCATGTTTGATTCACATTAAAACAGAAACCACAGGTCAGGGGTTAAACTGAGACATTTTAACATTTCAGGAGAAATATTAGCTCATTTGGAACTTGATGGTTGCGACACATCTCAAAAAAGCAGGGACAGGGAAACCAAAGGCTGGAAAAGTAAGTGGTACTGATGAGATTCCAATCTTACAGTGATGATGTTTCTAGAAACTCCTCTGCCTCCACTCTTAACTCAGTCCTCAGATTCATCAGCGGTGATGTTCTCCACTCACCAGAGCATTAACTACCAGACGTGACAGGCACGGGCTCTCACTCAGTTATAAGCCTTGGTTGGTGAAACGCCCCCCTGTAGAACATCACAGTTAAAGCAGGCTCATAATCAACTCCAGAAACCTGCTGATGCTTGAAGTTTCACGGTAGAACAGCTTTCAGCTTCTCTGTTCCTATTGGTCAGTTTAAAACTATGATGATGAACTGTTCTGCTTTTGGATGGAAAAAAAAGCTGAAGGAGCATTTCAATACAAATGAGGTCAATTATCAACAGGTCAGCATGGCTGGGTATAAAAGAAGCATTTCAGAGAGGCAGGGTCTCTCAGAAGTAAAGATGGGCAGAGGTTCAGCAATCTGTGAAAAACTGAGTCTAAAAATACAGAATAATTTCAGAAAATGTTCCTCAGACTTTAAATCTCCTCCATCTACAGTCCATAATATCATCAACGATTCAGAGAATCTGGAGAAAAGGGACGGGGCTGAAGGGGCCCTCAGGGGCCCTCAGGGGCCACGTCGTTAAAAACAGGCATGATTCTGTAGTGAAATCCCTGCATGGGCTCAGGAACATCCCAGAAATCATCGTCTGTCAACACAGTTGGCCGTGCCATCCACCAATGACAGTTAAAGCTGATCATGGAGAGAAGAAGCCATATGTGACCAGGATCCAGAAACACCGTGGTCCGTCTTCTCTGGACCAAAGCTCATTTAACATGGACTGAGGAAACATGGAAAACTGTTCTGTGGTCAGAGGAAAGATGGAAAACTGTTCTGTGGTCAGAGGAAAGATGGAAAACTGTTCTGTGGTCAGAGGAAAGATGGAAAACTGTTCTGTGGTCAGAGGAAAGATGGAAAACTGTTCTGTGGTCAGAGGAAACATGGAAAACTGTTCTGTGGTGTAAACTTCAGCCTTTATCAGCTGTAGGTTACAGTAGTTTTAGTCAGGACTAACAGACCTACGGCAGCTAAAGTCTTCTTCTTTGTTGGTCCTTAAACTTTAAAGTCTGTCCTAAAGTCTGCGGTCTGATCCAGGGCTGAACAATTTGAGAAAATAATGTTCAGTTCAGGTCAGTTCAGTTTATTCACAAATCATTAAAATACAATACAGTTCATCATGATACGTAATTAAAAAGCTCGTCTGTAAAAAGGGACTCCCGAGAAGCTACGTAGAGCTTTTAGATGGGGCCCAGACATAGCCATACATTTACAGACCACATTCAAAACACACACCACACACAACTACAGATTCAAACACAATTCCTAACATTAAGTCAAAACTCTAAATACCCTAAAATTTACTCTAAAGATCCTAAATATAACACTGATACAATACATATAGACAATGACACTTTGAAAATAACAGTATAAATCAATATGTAAAATGGTATATGTCAATATGAGTTTGATTTCGTATGGAAAGCTGTTTAAGAAAGACCAGAAACCCTTTGAGGTTTAGGAATGATCCTGTTGTTTTAGGCTCTTTTTGAAGATAGACAAGGATGATGACATTTTTATCGTGGTTTCAAGCTTATTCCAGATTTGTGGGCCTCGACATGTCACACTAAAACTTGAACTCTTCAGCTTACGCTTCTTGCCCGTTAGGAGTTGTTTGTTCCTTGTATTGTGTGCATGAGAGGGAGTGTAGATTGGAATAAGGTCACAAAAGTCTATCATTGAGTCTGTATACTACAATAAACATTGTACAAGCATTTTCAACAAACATAAAAATCATTACATCATAACCAGTGCAGTACTAGATAAATTAAACTAGGGAAAAAGATTTTGAGAAAGAAATCTAATTGTGATTTTGGCTCTTATAGCAAATTTGATACCGATCTATAATGAAGGGACGATATTTTTTGTTATTCTCATTTTGATTAAGAAAATCATATACAGGAAAAGTAGGATTTTACTAAACTATCTTTAAAAAAGACACTTTTATACATGCACACTGGTAGCGCATGAAATTTCTGCTGCAAAAATTGTATCAGGTCGGTATTTTGACACATTTCAGGGTAAAGAAAATTGCACTGTCTGCAATTTAAAGAGTGCAGCAGGCAAAATTGCGATTTAATCTAATTTGGGATTAATTGCACAGCCCTAGTCTGATCTACATTTATATATCATCGTTGATCTCAGTATAAACAAAAGAGAATTGGTAAATAGTAGCATATCCAATATTGTATCTCCTTCATTGATGTTTTTATTGAAAATCTAACATTGATTGATACTGCAGCTTCAAAAGTAAAGGTCCCGAGCTCCTCTTTGGATGGGACACTAATTCCAGTCTGCTCCCTCTGCTGCCTCAGTGCTGTATGGCTGTGTATGAAAGGGTTAATAATGATGCAGCCTTCACCAGTATGAATGTGGAGTGAATGGATAGGATGATCAACAGAAGCTCTGGTCCATTTATATTAAGCAGCCGGTCACCTTCTTTCTTTGTGGAGCTGACTCGACTTGTTTCTTATTTCCCATCAACGATCATATCTGGTTCCTGGTTCCTTTTTAGTATCAGTTCTTGTGGGGTTCTAGATAAGCTGAGGGGATACTATAGGCTAAAGGTGAAGTATGACTGGAGATCGTGGCCTTCCTGTGCGTAGTTTCCTCCATGTTTATCAGACTTGTCTCTGTTTTTCAGCGGAGTGCCTGGTGTGTCCTCTCTCCTGGTGCAGCTGTATATTTACAGGTGCAGCTCCGCTATGACTAAGAGAAGCACGTCTCTGCAGCTTGTCAAAAGGTACGTCTACGCAGGGATGCACAGCTCCATCAGTTTTTTAAATCCTTTTTCTATTATTTGAAATGGCAAAAGAAAAAACATCCAGAACTGTGATGTAACTTCACACATAGAGCTAACATGAAGAGCTAACGCTGAGACTGCACCAACACAACGCTGCACTCACCTGTCTGAAAGAAAACTGAACAAACTTAGAGTGAGAAGACAGCATGAACTCGTGGATTTTTAGCGCTGTTGTCCAGTTTTCCCTAACTTCACATTTCCATAAAGCTGACGTCCTGTTGGTCTGCTGGCAGTGAAAGGGTACCTGCACCCGTACCTGTACCTGTACCCGTACCTGCACCCGTACCTGCACCCGTACCTGTACCTGTACCTGTACCCGTACCTGTACCTGTCCATGCTGACATGTGCATGGATGAACACGGCATTGTGGGTACGCTGCATGGACATAAGGTGGAGAGGAACACATCCAGGGAACGTTCTGTGTTTTATGTTCCAAAGCTTTGCCACTGCTACCTTTTGTTGGTGGTTCAATCACATGGTCTAGAGCAGTGGTCATCAACTGCTGGCCCGGGGGCCATATCAGGCCCCCCAAAGCTTCCAATTCGGTCCCTAATGGGCTATTAATGCTATATCCCTATAGCCATAAAACCAACCCTAAAAACAGTCAGTGTTTAAACAGTTTTATCAGGAGTGTCTAGCCTTAAACCATTCGACAGAAATCCCTGGGTCAGCCATCATCAGTAAATGTGATGGATGAATTTCACACACACATCATTCAAGCCTGGTTTAATCTGACGGTTTTTAGTCAACGTTCCACTCAGGGCTCTTGGACAATGAAACTGTCCCTGACCTAAATTTAAAAGAAAACACTTATTTATGCCAAAGCTGGTGATAAACATCAGAGAAACCCCAGAAAGATGGAGCTAAAATATCTCAGTGGCTTCCTTGTGGCTGGCTGTGATGTAGATGGGAGGGCCTGATCTCATGGTTAATGCCTCAGTATTGAAGGAATACTTATACCTTAGTTTATTAGACTAAAATATTTAGTGCGTTTAATTCATTTGAAAGTCTGGCCTCCATAGTGTCCATGTAGAAATGGAGTTGATGACTCCTGATGTAGAACATTCATCCACACACTCTGGAGAACACGTCTGCTATCGCATCTTTTAAATTTAGAGTTTTTATTCTCAGGTCAGACCAGGATAATGGGAATTAGCCAACTGAATAATAACCAGTACACCTGTGATTTAATTACTACAAGAGCATTTATTCAAAGAGAACATTTCCACAGATAAAGCCTCTTGTTTTTGTGCTCAGGATCGATGCATTTCTTTGTCCCCAAAGGTCAAAGGCACAGGAGCAGCAGCATGGACAAACACTCATCATTTAAAACAGAACATGTGCAAATAGCAAGAAATAAATAAGAGGTAGTGCCCAAAAACACTCAGCTCTAAAGTGCTGTGTGCAGTCAGTGCAAGAGGATAACTGTCTATTATAGGAGAGAGCATCAATCTGAGACTGTAGTACAGATGGGTTAGAGCAGGGGTGTTCAAAGTGTGTGAGCCTCCCCTAAGAGGAAATTATTCATTCTGTGGACCCCCAGATTTTAAAAACAAACTTAACCATATTTTCAAACATTTATGTCTAGTTTTAAATATTTTTAACATTTTTATATCTTTGATATTTTGGTCTGCAGATGTTCTTAAACATCCGTCTTTACCAGGTAATCAGTGATTTGGTTTCAGTCATGAATAATCCTTAAAGCAGCGTTACTCAACCAAAGAGCCAGACTGTTGAAAAATACCTCTGCAAGAGCCACGATCTAAGAGGTGGAGCAAAAACAGCTTAGAGTAGCAATAAAAGTAAGTTAAAGATGGCAAAAATGATCAAAAAGCAGCAAAAAATGGGTGAAAATGGGCAAAAATGGGGATAAAAAGTGGAAAATGATGGGTTAAAAGTGACAAAAAATGAGTAACAGGTGGCCAAAACAAGGCAAAAAATAAGTTAAAAAAAAAAAAGCAGTCAAGAGTTGTAAAAAGTAGGAAAAAGTGGTATTTAGTAACAAAAAATGGGCGAAAAATGGCAAAAAACAGTGAAAAGGGGAAGAAATTGGAAAAAAGTGGCAAAAAGAAGTGGCCAAAATGGGCAAAAAGTAGGAAAAAGTGGTATTAAATGACAAAAAGATGCTTAAATGGATGAAACGTGTCAAAAATGGTATAAAGGGGCAATAAGGTTCCCTTTTTTCAGGTTTTCTGGGGGAATGATATTTAAAATGAAGACATCAAAGAGCCACTAACGATCACACGTTGAGTATCGCTGTCTTAAACTTACTATAAGTCTATTCATTTAGCTCCATGCAGAAGTTAGCAAAGCAAATCACTTTTTTTTTGGTTTATGGTTCTGTGCCTCCCCTGAAGCTCTGTGGCGCCCCCAGGGGAGGCCAGCCTCACACTTTGAAAACCGCTGGGTTAGAGTTTAGGGGCTGGACTGCTGTGGGGACGAAGGTAGCTCTCCTTCTTTGAGTCTTGCAGCCTGGACAACGCAGTCCGCGGCCTGACGGCAGCCACTCAAACAGAGTGGAGAATGTGTGGGGGATCGTCAAGTATCCTGAGAGGAGTACGAATACTTAGAAACGTCCAAACTTTTCTCTCTGGGGAGCAAAGAACCAGACGGTTCAGAGTCTCCATCATAGTCCTGAAACCCCCTAAGACACAGTAAGAGGTGTTATGGGGATCTGGCATTAATGCAAACATGAGTGTGATCTCAGGTGAGCCTCGGGTTGCCCAAGAGAACAGCGAGTGTTCCTGGGGTCCACACATGCACCGTGGTTTTTAATCACATGGTTAGCATCATAGAGGGCTGTATATTTATTTAGGAAAAACTTAGATAGCAGACACCTGGATGTTTCCATGGTGTTAGAGCAGAACATTTCTATTATAATATTCTAATATTACAGGTGTCGTGTAAAACTGCAGGAGGACATGTTGAGATTTAATCTTAATTTGGATGACCTTATTCTGGTCTTGTAGACCCTGAGAACAATAAGGCAACATTTAAAGGTCTAAAAACCTGGATTACACCCAGTCCTAGAGTAAAACTTTCACTGCTGAGATAAAAAAATCAGATTTTCTGTTGTAAAACAATCCCTGAGGTTATTTCCTGTATAATTCTGTATATTGTGACTATCCCCTCCCCCGGTCCAGGATGCTGAACCATCACTGCAGAAGGAACCCCGAGCTTCATGAGGAGCTGCAGATCCAGGCCGCCGTGGCGGCGGGGGATGTCTGCACCGTCCGGAGGATGCTGGAGCAAGGATACTCGCCGAAGATCAGGGACGCCAACGGCTGGACGCTGCTGCACTTCTCTGCTGCCAAAGGGAAGGAGAGATGTGTGCGAGTCTTCCTGGAGCACGGAGGTCAGACTCCCAGTCTCTATTTTTATTATACTGGTAGTTTAGTCTGCAGACACTAGAGGGCGCCGTAGACCAGGAGGAGGAAGCCTCCTGTCATCATTATGTGACGAGTCAGACAAGGAAGGATTTTAGTGTGGAGGGGAACAGAGTTTATCCTTTACCTTCTCAGTCTTTATTTAGAGCACTGATCATCAACTGGCGGCCCGGGGGCCACATCAGGTCCCCCAAAGCTTCCTGTCCGGCCCCTGAAAGATCATTAAATTCAGAAAAGGAGGAAAAGAAGATTTTAAGAGTATGTTTTGGCTTTAAATGTCTGCAGCTGTTAAAGCCAACCCACACACAATTATCATTGAAATAGTTTTAGAATGACTGAACATTTGGTCTGTTTTTACAGAGAGTTACTGTCATGATTAGTAGATATTTAAAAAATGGTTAAGGTTGGCAGAAGTGCTGCAAAAATGTGCAGATAAAGTGGTGAAAAGATGTTAAATGTGGCAAAAAATGGTAAAAGAGGAAAAAAGGTGCAAAAGGAATTGAAAATTGGTTACAAATGACAAAAAAATAGTGCAAGAAAATAATGAAAAGGTTAAAAAATGGCAAAAATAGAAAAGTGGCAAAAAATGATAAAAGAGTGGCACAAAGGGGATAAAACATGCAGGAAAATGGTTTAAAGGGGGTTAAATTGTGTAGAAATTGGGTTAGAGGCAAAAAGGGGAAAAAATGTCAACAATGAGTTAAAAGTGGGAAAAATTGGTTTTAAAGTTGCGAAAAATGTAATGAAAAGGGGTTGAAAAGTGGCAAAAATTGATAAAAAGGTGGCACAAAGGCGATAAAACATGCAGGAAAGTCGTTCAAAAGGGATTAAAAACGTGCAAAAATTGGGTTAAAGAAGCAGAAGGGGGCAACAAGTATCAAAAAGGGGTTAAAAGTGTCAAAATGGGCTAATATTGGTGCTGAATGACACTGGGGCGGGCCCATTCTCTGTGAATTTCAGGGCTCCGGCTGATTCTGTTGTCAGGCCTGTCTCCTTGTGTCCTGCTGCGTTATAGATAACAGGGATAGATCTCACTGCTAATGACTAAAAATGTTTTGTGTTTTGAAAGAAAATACAAATACTTGAATATTAGTCTTTGTTTTTCCTGTGGTTCACAGCCTCTCAGTGAACAGAACAGTCGGACACGCTGCTGCCGTCTGTGTTTTCATGACTCTTCTCTCTCTCCGTCCTTGTTCAGCCGACCCCACCGTGAAGGACTTCATTGGCGGCTTCACGGCACTTCACTACGCCGCCATGCACGGCCGAGCACGCATCGCCCGCCTCATGCTGGAGTCGGAGTACCGCAGTGACATTATAAACGCTAAGAGCAACGACGGCTGGACGCCGCTGCATGTGGCGGCCCACTACGGCCGGGACTCGTTCGTTCGCCTCCTCCTCGAGTTCAGGGCCGAGGTGGACCCGCTGAGCGACAAAGGCACCACGCCGCTGCAGCTGGCCATCATCCGCGAGCGCTCCAGCTGCGTGCGCATCCTGCTGGACCACAGCGCCAACATTGACATTCAGAACGGCTTCCTGCTGCGCTACGCCGTCATCAAGGGCAACCACTCGTACTGCCGCATGTTTCTGCAGAGAGGGGCGGACACCAACCTGGGGCGCCTCGAGGACGGTCAGACCCCCCTGCACCTGTCGGCCCTCAGGGACGACGTGCTGTGCGCCCAGATGCTCTACATGTACGGGGCGGATACCAACACCAGGAACTACGAGGGCCAGACGCCGGTGGCCGTGTCCGTCAGCATGTCCGGGATCAGCCGGCCGTGTCTGGACTTTCTACAGGAAGTCACCAGTAAGTGTCAGACCTCACCATCACAGTCCTAACAGCATACCAGGGTCAGGTGTCCAATCAGAGAGCATCTTTGCTAGCTGTCCACACTACCCCTGTTAAACCTCCATAGACCGCTGAATGCTGCTGAGGGCATCAGAAGTTAAAAAATTCTGTGGTGCTGATAACTGATCCATTAGAAGTACAGGAAGCAGCCAAGATGAAGCTGATTTTAGGACTCAATCTTTAGTTTTATTTCCATCTGAAGCATCAATCCGCTCTGTGAGGAAGCAGAGAGCTTGATATCATCAGCATTAAATGTTTTCCCCTCCCTACCAGCAGATGGCAGCATTCTCACTGGTTGTCAGCGTGGTCGTCCTCGGGGTCAGATCAAACAAAGGCGTTTTAAATTTATAGCCATCACTTTAGGAAACAGGAAAAAAGATCCACCTGTAAATATGAGGTGGCGTTCTGAAGTCGCTCTGCAGACGCTTTTTACCACACAGAAGCCGGAAGTCATGATTTCACCACCAGACTTAGCCCAGGAGAATGTCGTCTGACACGGTGGTTCTCAACCTTGGGGTCGGTCCCGAGACTAAGACAGGGTTCCCAGATCCCCTAAAAAATGTATATTTATAACTGAACGATTTTCAAAAATAATCTAACTGCAATTTTTTCCTGCAATGTTGCAATTGCAATCTGAAATGTGATTATTTAGGTTCCTCAGTTTTTCTGTTGTTCAACAAACATCAGCAAATTTGATATCAATTGTTTTATTGAAGGGGATGATCATTTCTCATATTCTCCTCATTTTGGTAAAGAAAAATAAATGCATGAGCAAGAAAAGTAAGATTTTTGTAAAAAAATGAAATAAAAAACATACTTGAAGGTTTGAATAACGTATAGTGATAATCAACACGTGGCTCAGTTATGTCTTAATTTTAAATGTTATTCCCCAAGAAAACCTTAAAAAAGGAACTTATTTGCACTTTTTCAACCATTTAAGCTACCTTTTGCCATTGAATACCACTTTCTTCCTACTTTTTTGCCCATTTTTGCCACTTTTATCCCATTTTTGCCTATTAGGGCTATCTTTTGCCATTTGATTCCACTTTTTCTCTACTTTTTTGCCCATTTTTGTAACTTTTATCCCATTTTTGCCCCTTTTGTTACCTTTATTTCTATGCATTTTCACCCATTTAACTTACTTATTGTCATTTAATACCACATTTTTTCTAGTTTTTGCCCATTTTTGTACTTTTCACTCATTTTTGCCACAGTTTTGCCACTTTTGTACCATTTTATGCCAACTGTAACTCATTTTTTGTCACTTCTCACCCATTTTTGCTACTTTCTGACCCCTTTTCCACTTTTCCTCCTCATGGTCGCCCCTTTTCACCCATTTTTGCCACCTTTAACTTATTTTTATCGCTACTTCAAGCTGTTTTTGCCACTTTTCACCACTTAGATTGTGGCTCTTGCAGAGGTATTTTTCAACTATTTGGCGCTTTGGTTGAGTAACACTGGTATAAAGCATAAAAAAGATTGTATCAAACTGGTATTTTGACACTTTTTAGGTTAAAGAAATATTGCACTGTCTGCGATTTGAAAATTGCATCATGCCATATTGAGATTTAATCTAATTTGTAATTAATTGCCCAGCCCTAATTTATTATATTTATATTTAAACTACACCGTTGCCACTTTTCAACAATTTTAACACATTTTTGCCATTAAACACCTATTTTAGTCAGTTTTAAACCATTTTCACCACATTTTTCTGCCTGTTTCCACTTCTAAACCAATTATTGACACTGAAGCCTAATGTTGCTTCTGTTGACCCATTAATCTTTTTTTTTACCACTTTTTACACCCAATTTTTCCCATTTTACCCACATTTCACAATCTGATTGGCCATGTTTCTTAGTTTAACCAATTTCTGAAAATATCTGCCTATTTTTTTCTTTTTCAGTTAACCCATTTTTGCCAATTTAAAGCAATTTCAGCCACATTTTAACTCCTTTTTACCACTATTTATGCCCATTTTTGACACTGTAACCCATTTTTGCCTTTTTTGTAATTTTAACATAATTGTTGCCACTTCTAGCCCATTTCTGCTACTTTTAAAATCCAATTTCACCACTTTTTGCACCTTTTTTGCCATTTTTAACCCATTCTAATTCTTTTTTTTTTTTTTCAACAAAAGGATCTAGATTTTTTAGGAAGGCTATTTACCACTCAAATGCGTAAAAAAGGCATTGTTTCTTTGATAAGAGTGGTTATAATTCAGGGTAAATATAAAATATTATCACAGCTTGACTTTGTAGTGGACCAGGATTTTGCTGACCTCCATGGGCCCCAGAAAGCTCCCCCTATAGGCGGCCTTGTCTCCACATGACTACTCTAGAATGTTCCTGGCTGTTCAACCTCCCTCAGGTCCAGTGGGGGTCCCCGGTCTCTGGTACCTTTCATTTGGGGGTCGCAGGTTAAAAAGGTTGAGAACCCCTGGTCTAACAGGAAGTAGCCTGAACAGTTTCTATGAGATTGGCTCTGATTGGTTGGTCAGCAGGCCAATCATTTAAACTAAATTATTTGTGCTCAAAAACACCAGAATTCCTCTTTAAGGTTGAAGTTAGCATAGGCGGCGTTCTGCTCTCGTTAGCCACGAACAGAAAAGGTCGGGGGGAGGTGCCAGGTTCAGCAGAAGAGGTGACGGCGGTTTTAACGTAAGCTGAGACGAGGAAAAGTGAGAGATGTAAGGAGAGCTCAGGAGGGAATAATGAGCCAGATTAATCCCCGGTAGGATGAACGGCGAGCACGCTACCTGATTCAGGCGAACAATGGCCGCATTCCTTTGGCCCCGTCAACTTTGATATCTTTGATATCAAAGAGCTGCTCTCTGATTGTGACGGGCCCTTTCAGGGGCCCCGAACCCTCAGACAGATCACGTATCTGCTGCCTTATTGATTACACCGCCGCTCCTGGATTAACTCATACGCCATCAAAGGACGGTCCCACGCCGAGTGACAGGCGCCGGGATCTTTTCAACAGCTGCACACGTAAGAGCAGCTCCCTGCAGCTTTTTCTCATGTCACACCATGAAACAGGACCTACGCCTGAAATCCAGATCCCTGTTACCTGCTGCTCATTCTCACCTGTGTGCTTCATTCTGGGCTGGGTGGGCGGAGCTTGTGGAAAGGGAAAAATCACCTTCTTCAGCTCCCAGCCACGTCCAAAAGACCGAAGAAATAACAGAAATGGAAGCAGAGAGGTTCGGTTTAGTTATTTATGAATTTACAGCAGTGGTTCTCAAATGGTGTGGCGACACTAGTGACTGTGACACTGAGTCAGTACTTTTAGAGTAATGGTTCTCAACCTTGGGGTTGGGACCCCATAGGGGGTCACGAGACACTGAGAGGAGGTCTCTAAATGCCATAAAAAATACTTCGAATATTTTTGAAATTACACTGTTGCCACTTTACACCAGTTTTACCAAATTTTAACCCTTTTTCATCCCCAACACCAATGTTGCCCATTTTAGCACATTTTTGCCACTTAAAACCCATTTGTGTCCATTTTAAACACTTTCCACCACCTTTTTCTGCCTGTTTTTGTCACTTCTGAACCAATTCTTGCCACTTTATGTCTATTGTTGCCTCATTATCACCACTATCAACCACGCTTTACACCCCTTTATACACATTTTAACCACAGTTATCCCATTTTTGCCAGTTTATATCAATTTTTTATCCCAGTCCAACTAATTTCCCCCAATTTTTTGCACTTTAAAGCCACTTCAGCCACTTTTAATCCCCTTTTTACCAATTTTTGTGCCTGTTTTTGCCAGTTTAATTAATTTTTTGGTTATTTTTTTGCCACTTTTGCCCATTTATGTTCTTTGAAAGTCCAGTTTCAACACCTTTTCCACTATTTTTTTGCCATTATTTACTATTTAAAGCAGCTTTTTACCCATTTTAAGTTTGTATTTAACAAAAGTTATTTTAATTTTAAGAAGGCTATTTGCTACACAAATGAACAGATAGAGATATGTGTTTCATTGATAAGCGTGGTTATTATTCAGGTCAAATATAAAATATGGTTTTCACCGCTTAACTTTACAGTGGTCCATGGTTTTGTTGACCTCCATGGACCCCCAGTTTGGCTGTGCCCTCGAAACCCCCTCCTTTTTCCCCCCTTATGGATGGCCTTGTCCACATGACTGTTCTAGAAGGTTCCTGGCTGTTCAACCACCTCAAGGTACAGTGGGGGTCCCCGGTCTTAGACACCTTTATTTGGGGGTCCCCAGTCTCTGACACCTTTATTTTGGGGGTCCCATGACTCTGACACCTTTATTTTGGGGGTCCCCAGTCACAAACACCTTTATTTTGGGGGTCCCCGGTCTCAGACACCTTTATTTTGGGGGTCCCTGGACTCTGACACCTTTATTTTGGGGGTCCCCAGTCACAGACACCTTTATTTTGGGGGTCCCCAGTCTCTGACACCTTTATTTTGGGGGTCCCTGGACTCTGACACCTTTATTTTGGGGGTCCCCAGTCACAGACACCTTTATTTTGGGGGTCCCCGGTCTCAGACACCTTTATTTTGGGGGTCCCCAGTCACAGACACCTTTATTTTGGGGGTCCCCAGTCTCAGACACCTTTATTTTGGGGGTCTCCGGTCTCAGACACCTTTATTTTGGGGGTCCCCAGTCACAGACGCCTTTATTTTGGGGGTCCCCAGTCACAGACACCTTTATTTTGGGGGTCCCCAGTCTCAGACACCTTTATTTTGGGGGTCCCCAGTCACAGACACCTTTATTTTGGGGGTCCCCAGTCTCAGACACCTTTATTTTGGGGGTCTCCAGTCTCAGACACCTTTATTTTGGGGGTCTCCGGTCTCAGACACCTTTATTTTGGGGGTCCCCAGTCACAGACACCTTTATTTTGGGGGTCCCCAGTCTCTGACACCTTTATTTTGGGGGTCCCTGGACTCTGACACCTTTATTTTGGGGGTCCCCAGTCACAGACACCTTTATTTTGGGGGTCCCAAGTCTCTGACACCTTTATTTTGGGGGTCCCTGGACTCTGACACCTTTATTTTGGGGGTCCCCAGTCACAGACACCTTTATTTTGGGGGTCCCCGGTCTCAGACCCCTTTATTTTGGGGGTCTCCGGTCTCAGACCCCTTTATTTTGGGGGTCTCCAGTCTCAGACACCTTTATTTTGGGGGTCTCCGGTCTCAGACACCTTTATTTTGGGGGTCCCCAGTCACAGACACCTTTATTTTGGGGGTCCCCAGTCTCTGACACCTTTATTTTGGGGGTCCCTGGACTCTGACACCTTTATTTTGGGGGTCCCCAGTCACAGACACCTTTATTTTGGGGGTCCCCAGTCTCTGACACCTTTATTTTGGGGGTCCCCAGTCACAGACACCTTTATTTTGGGGGTCCCCAGTCACAGACACCTTTATTTTGGGGGTCCCCAGTTTCTGACACCTTTATTTTGGGGGTCCCCAGTCACAGACACCTTTATTTTGGGGGTCCCCAGTCTCTGACACCTTTATTTTGGGGGTCCCTGGACTCTGACACCTTTATTTTGGGGGTCCCCAGTCACAGACACCTTTATTTTGGGGGTCTCCAGTCTCAGACACCTTTATTTTGGGGGTCTCCAGTCTCAGACACCTTTATTTTGGGGGTCTGCAGTCTCAGACACCTTTATTTTGGGGGTCTCCAGTCTCAGACCCCTTTATTTTGGGGGTCCCCGGTCTCGGACACCTTTATTTTGGGGGTCCCCGGTCTCAGACACCTTTATTTTGGGGGTCCCCAGTTTCTGACACCTTTATTTTGGGGGTCCCCAGTCACAGACACCTTTATTTTGGGGGTCCCCAGTCTCTGACACCTTTATTTTGGGGGTCCCTGGACTCTGACACCTTTATTTTGGGGGTCCCCAGTCACAGACACCTTTATTTTGGGGGTCTCCAGTCTCAGACACCTTTATTTTGGGGGTCTCCAGTCTCAGACACCTTTATTTTGGGGGTCTGCAGTCTCAGACACCTTTATTTTGGGGGTCTCCAGTCTCAGACCCCTTTATTTTGGGGGTCCCCGGTCTCGGACACCTTTATTTTGGGGGTCCCCGGTCTCAGACACCTTTATTTTGGGGGTCTCCAGTCTCAGACACCTTTATTTTGGGGGTCTCCGGTCTCAGACCCCTTTATTTTGGGGGTCCCCGGTCTCGGACACCTTTATTTTGGGGGTCCCCGGTCTCGGACAGCGGGCTGAAAAGGTTGAGATCCCCTGTTTTAGAGGAAAAAAGGTTTTAAAAGTTGTCTGGTGAATTAAAGCTCTCTGTTTTCTAAATGATTCAGAAATATCTAGAAAAAGGCGCGTCGGTGGTCGAGTGGTTAAGGCGCCCACCATGTATGCGAGCAGCCCGGGTTCGAACCTGGCCTGAGGCCCTTTGCCGCAAGTCTCTCCCCCGCTCTCGCCCCTGTTTCTGAGTCTATCCACTGTCCTCCTCTATCCAATAAAGGCATGAAAAGGCCCAAAAACAAATCTTAAAAAAAAAAAAAAGAAAGAAATATCTAGAAAAGATGCCAATAGAACAGCCGTTCCCAAACCCGAGTACACTGCTGCCCAAACTCAAACCTGATGAATCACTGCCACCCACAGGTATTCACCTCCATATTTGTACTTCATAAACAGTGAACTGAGATGACAGCATTAGCAGTACAGCCTCTGCAGAGTCACACGGCACATTAACAAGCCTCTAGCGTTTATTATAGCAGGTCACCTGTGCGTTTGACAGGATTCTGTAAATAAGAAGCAGCTTTGCAGTGAAGCTGAAGTGTAAAACAGCAGGCTGTTAAATTAGCCTTAATATCAGAATGCCCACCCTTAGTTTCAGGGCAAACCGTTCCCAGCGAACCCTGAAATATACTCCACATGATAAAACCTGTAGACAGAATGAGAATGGCACAGTAATGGTCTAATCAGGATTATCCTGTTTCTGTCATCCTGGGACGCTGAAATCAGGATTAATGTTGAACCTGGATTAATTTCCAGCACTAGCGTTCCACTAATGTGGTTGTTCTGGTCCGTAACGTGCAGATAAGTCTCCAAACCTGGGAAGAATCATGACTGAAGATGAGGTTGTGATCCTCACCATAAAGTATCCTGATATATTTCCTCCATCCCAGATGAAGAGGAAGTCTTCCTCTGGTGTAGGAGGAGGTTCGTGGGTTTCATTTACCATCAGACAACACAAAGTGATAGTAAAATATCTCAGAGTTTCCCTGTGATTAATCCACCTGTGTGAGCGTCCAGGTGATCCTGAGTCCAGCTGATAGCAGAGATACTCATCACTTCCTGGAAGCTCAGGGGTTCTTCTGACCACACAGCTGATAACAGAGCTAACTGCAGCTTTAACTGTGTTTAAGACGTGTAAAAGCTGCACAGGAAGAGGTTTGGAGTGCCAGACTGGAGTGACGCTGATGTTTCCACTGGGATCTTAAAGGTAGAAGCTCTTAGATCTGTAGGTGCTGGCTTCTCCCCCTGTGTTTCTGAAATCTTTAAACCCAGGGGTAATGGTTAAAGTCAGAGACAGACCTGAGCCTACATGTCTGTGGAAATCCCTGCCCCATGTAAACCCCCTCTCTCCTTCTCTTCCAGGACAACCTCGGACCCTCCAGGACCTGTGTCGAATAAAAATCCGTCACTGCATCGGCCTGCAGAGCTTGAAACTCCTGGAGGATCTACCCATCGCCAAGGTTATGAAAGACTATTTAAAACACAAGTTTGACAACGTGTGACCCAGAACACCAGGACTCTGAGCTGTCGTATTTAAAGACTATGCAATAACGCCGCCCTTCGTTTGGACCGGAGGTGTCTGTGTACGAGCCGACGTCCACGCCGTTGATCCGGTTCAACACGTCTGAGACTTTTTGATTTAGAAACCGCTGCTGAAGGAGTCCGGATCACAGCACCTCTGGAAAAGCTCACTGAACACAGCATCACGAGTACAGAACATACGAGCATGGAGCTCTCCTCTCTGGAATATTGACATAAATTACTCCCTGATTTGTCAAATTTAAATCCTGAAATAGCCTAAAGACTTACGCAGAGGTCCGTGACTAAGGGTTAACACGAGGCGAGCTACAGTGATGATTTAGGGTCGATCGGCCTAAAAAGACAGGAAGCTTTGGATAGGGCTGTTCTCCTTCATGTTGTCATAAATATCCTCTTTAAGGACACTGATTGGCTGTTTAGACCCCTGGTTCTCTGCTGGTCTGGCATCAGGACCTGACACCACCCCATAACCAGAAATCTCGACCCAAAATGTTCAACAACTCGATCTCATTTCATTAAGAAGTGTACAGATTAGACCCTAAATAGAAGAAAATATGTTTAAACATAGAGACAGGTAAGAAGGCATGTTAACAAGGTGCACCATTATAGAGAGACCTGACATTTTACTCCTTTTCTCAAGACAGCATGGAGAATTGGTAATTTATGAGGAAAGTACTAGTAATCTTTGGAAGGCCAAGGGAAAAAAGCAATAAATAAGTTTAAATCTGGAGAAAATGCTGGTTATCACAGGAAACCCTTAAACATGGTCTGTCTGCCCACTACAGGAGTTTTTACATCAGACACTTTTTGACACATTTTTTTCTTTCATACGTTCACGACCCACTAGAAACTGCTTCAAGACCCACTTTTGGGCCCTGAACCACTAGTTGAGAACCACTAACTTAGACAATAAACATTGTAGGGTATTTATGTCTAATGTTTAAACATTTTTAACATGAACATATTTTGGATATGTTGGTTTGCAAATGTCCTTAAACATCTGCCTTTCCCTCTTATTCAGCTATGATGCCATTAAACACCCTTTTTCATATTTTTGGGCCATTTAACAACTTTTTGCTTCTTTTTCCCCATTTTTCCACTTTTATCCCATTTTTGCCCTTTTCACCTTTGTGTCCATTTAAGCTACCTTTCATCATTAAATATCCCTCTTTTTTTAAAATTTTTTGCTCATTTTTGCAATGTCTTTTTGCCACTTTTTGTCCATTTAAGCGACCTTTTGCCATTAAATACCACTTGTTTCATTTTTTCCCAATTTTTGCCTCTTCTTTTTGCCATTTTTGCCCTTTTTCACAATTTTTTGCCACTTTTTACCCATTTAAACTATCCTTTGCCATTACATACATACATACATATTTTTTCCCATTTAAGTCACCTTCCACTCATTTTTTTGTCACTTCTCACAAATTTTTGCTGCTTTTTGACCATTTTTGCCACCTTTAACCTATTTTTATTTGTACTTCCAGCTGTTTTTGCCTCGTTTCCCCTTTTAGATTGTGGCTCTTGCAAAGGTATTTTTCAATAATTTGTCTCTTTGGTTGAGTAACACTGCTCTATAGCATAGTCCCTATAGTAACTATAAGTCTATCCATGTTGCTCCATGCACAGCAGAGGTTAGCTAGCAAATCACCTTTTTTCCGGATTATGGTTCCGCGCCTCCCCTGAAGCTCTGTGGCGCCCCCCAGGGGAGGCCTGCCTCACACTTTGAAAACCGCTGGTCTAAATAGAACGTCAGCGTGTCCTTTAGAAGCATGTTTATCACAACATGAGGGAGAAAAGCTGTTAAAGAGGCACCGCTAGCCTCTTAGCTCACTGCTAAGTAAACCACAGAAATGATACAGGGCTGTAAAACGTACCAAGGTGTCGTCAACCTGGCGTCAGATTCCCCACCAAAAGTACCATTCTGTTCCCATCAGTGATTGGTCAAAACAGGTCAGGTAGTTTTACAGCCAATGGATGTTTAATTTCTAAGAGGGAGCTGTGTCCCAATTACTGTTTAAAATGGGGGGGGGGGCAAAGAACAAAACACAGATGATGTAACATTCTTTTTCTCCTATATATTTGTCCTGTTGCAGGTCTTGTAAAAAAAAAAAAAAAAGGTTTCACAAAACAAATTTGAACTTTCTGAAAGGGTCAAAAAGTAGTATTTTTTTTCCATCATTCTTTCTCCTGATCAAAATAGTAAATAGGAAACATCTTGATTCTTCATTAGAGAATTCTCATTTGAAATTTTTAAATCCATTGGCCAGAAACTACGCTGACCACAATAACTCTCAGGTTCAAAAATTCTCCCCAAGTCTTTGTGTTTACATTCCAAAATAAAAACTGATTCTGATCCGTACATTTAGTCTCACAGTTAGCCTCTCCTGGTAGGGGTGTGACTTAGAGCGAGTACACGCTGATGGAAGCGTCCTAACGCTCCTCACTAGTGTCTGAGCTCACAGTGTTAGGACGCCACCGTAGGCGTGTCCTAACGCTCCTCACTAGTGTCTGAGCTCACAGTGTTAGGACGCCGCCGTACACGTGTCCTAACGCTCCTCACTAGTGTCTGAGCTCACAGTGTTAGGACGCCACCGTAGGCGTGTCCTAACGCTCCTCACTAGTGTCTGAGCTCACGGTGTTAGGACGCCGCTGCACGCGTGTCCTAACGCCTCACTAGTGTCTGAGCTCACAGTGTTAGGACGCCACCGTAGGCGTGTCCTAACGCTCCTCACTAGTGTCTGAGCTCACGGTGTTAGGACGCCGCCGTACACGTGTCCTAACGCTCCTCACTAGTGTCTGAGCTCACGGTGCTAGGACGCCACCGTAGGCGTGTCCTAACGCTCCTCACTAGTGTCTGAGCTCACGGTGTTAGGACGCCGCCGTACACGTGTCCTAACGCTCCTCACTAGTGTCTGAGCTCACGGTGTTAGGACGCCGCCGTACACGTGTCCTAACGCTCCTCACTAGTGTCTGAGCTCACAGTGTTAGGACGCCACCGTAGGCGTGTCCTAACACTCCTCACTAGTGTCTGAGCTCACGGTCTTAGGACGCCACCGTACACGTGTCCTAACACTCCTCACTAGTGTCTGAGCTCACAGTGTTAGGACGCCACCGTACACGTGTCCAAACGCTCCTCACTAGTGTCTGAGCTCACGGTGTTAGGACGCCACCGTAGGCGTGTCCTAACGCTCCTCACTAGTGTCTGAGCTCACAGTGTTAGGACGCCGCCGTACACGTGTCCTAACGCTCCTCACTAGTGTCTGAGCTCACGGTGTTAGGACGCCACCGTAGGCGTGTCCTAACACTCCTCACTAGTGTCTGAGCTCACGGTGTTAGGACGCCACCGTAGGCGTGTCCTAATGCTCCTCACTAGTGTCTGAGCTCACAGGGACTACGCACTGATGGAGGCGTCCTAATGCTCCACGTCCTCTCCTGAATCCTGCTGTGGATAAATCATGACCTCCCAGTCAGCAGACGCTCTGGCGGGTGTAAATATGTTACAGCAGATATTTTTGTAGAGTTTATTTAAACGCTGACCTCGGCTATTCTTAATGTATTTAAAGTTTGGAAGTGTTGTGATCTATTTGGTGTGTTCTTCCTTTCCTGTGTGTCTGATTTCAACTCTGTTGTAAAAAAAATTTGGAATCAAATGTTCTTCATTTTTAGGCTCGGTGCTTCTTAAACTCATCTCTCTAACTCGGGTGTGGAGAATATACTGTGAATTTTTCATTTTGACAAATAAAATGTAGAATTTGGGGTTTAAATTCTGCTTTCATCCTGATTCTTGATCTTTGTGTTTTTCAACTGAATCCATCTTTGGTTGGTTCTCTGTCGTCATCAGGCTGATGGTTGTACACTGAGAAACCACGCCATGTCAGACTTCATGGTGATAAACCACGCCATGTCAGACTTCATGGTGATAAACCACGCCATGTCAGACTTCATGGTGATAAACCACGCCATGAAGTTTAACACGGCGTGGGTTTTCTCCACCGTCTACAGCCCCGTTTCTCCGCCCATCCTCCGTCTCTGTGGTTTTGCCTTTCAGCTCCGTTTGTTCTCACTAAAAGCTCGGAGCAGCAGTCAGCCGCGGCGGCCTAGCAGCCATCAGTGCTATACCCTTACTGTAGCTAACGGCATGCTATCATTGAACAGATCTGTGGTAACGTTACACCGTTAAACAAAGACATCTCTCTGTGGGCCGGCGGGAACAATGGCGGCTTTGTGGCGCTCTGTTCACCTCTGTGGGCGTCTAAAAATATCTTTACTTCTTCCTCCTCTCCCTGCTGATCTGAATCTGCCCGCTGAAATCAAATATTTAAACGTGAACGCCATGATGGACGTGTGAAAAGGAAACGGGCCAAACAGCTGTGGGCTCAGATTTCACTGATAGAAGATCAGGGAGAGTTAATGAAGAAAGTTTCAGGAGCAGTTCTTCATTAAAACACAGTCTTAATATTTGAAACTGGTTTTTGCAGTACGGTGGCTGAGAAGGACAGTCTGATCAGTTTCTGTAATTTTATTTCCTGATTATGTTTGTCATCTGGATCAGGAAGCAGAGGATGTAGAGAGCTGAACCGCCGTCCTGGCTCCGCTCTGCCTCGGTGACCCCTGCATCTGTGGGACGGTGAAGCAGGTCTCAGCAGCGGCTAACAGCTGCTTACAGCACCGGAGGAGTCAGACAGGGCCTCTTTGTTTCAGCAATGAGCATCCAGATAAAGAGACCGTTGAGACGGAGCGGTGGGAGCGAGCCACGGAAGCTGCTGGAGCGCCTCCAAACACCCGTACGTTTCATTGACCTACGGTCAGAAGTCAGCGGGCTGGGCGTGTCTAAAGGACACCGGCCCAGGTCATCACGGGTTAACAGATGACGAGGTCAAGAAGGTGAGACCCGGAGGAGACATCCAAAGCAGGGATACGCAACGTGTGGTTCTTTATGCCATAATTTAAAATATTATTCCCCAGAAATCCTTAAAAAGAGAAACTTTTTTGCCCCTTTTTACCTTTTTTTTTTTTTTTGCCATTTTTCACCCATTTAAGCACCCTTTAACCATTAAATACTACTACTGTCTTTTTTTAACCCATTTTTACTGTTTTCACCATATTTTGCCCATTTAAACATCCTTTTTGCCATTAAGGACCACTTGTTTCCTATTTTTGCCCATTCTTGCCAGTCTTGACTGCTTTTCCTCATTTTTGCCACCAGTAACTCATTATTTGTCACTTCTTACCCAGGTTTTGCTACTTTCTGACTCTTTTTCCACTTTTTCTCCCCATTTTCGCCCCTTTTCTTCCTTTTTTGCTGTTTTAACCCATTTATACCACCTTTTATTTGATTTATTGCCACTTTAACCCATTTTTACCACCTTTTATTTGATTTATTGCTGCTTTAACCCATTTTTACCACCTTTTATTTGATTTATTGCTGCTTTCAACCATTTTATCCACCTTTTATTTGATTTATTGCCACTTTAACCCATTTTTACCACCTTTTATTTGATTTATTGCTGCTTTCAACCATTTTATCCACCTTTTATTTGATTTATTGCCACTTTAAACCATTTTTACCACCTTTTATTTGATTTATTGCCGCTTTAACCCATTTTTACCACCTTTTATTTGATTTATTGCCACTTTAAACCATTTTTACCACCTTTTATTTGATTTATTGCCGCTTTAACCCATTTTTACCACCTTTTATTTGATTTATTGCCGCTTTAACCCATTTTTAACACCTTTTATTTGATTTATTGCCACTTTAACCCATTTTTACCACCTTTTATTTGATTTATTGCTGCTTTAACCCATTTTTACCACCTTTTATTTGATTTATTGCCACTTTAACCCATTTTTACCACCTTTTATTTGATTTATTGCCGCTTTAACCCATTTTTACCACCTTTTATTTGATTTATTGCTGCTTTAACCCATTTTTACCACCTTTTATTTGATTTATTGCCGCTTTAACCCATTTTTACCACCTTTTATTTGATTTATTGCCGCTTTAAACCATTTTTACCACCTTTTATTTGATTTATTGCCGCTTTAACCCATTTTTACCACCTTTTATTTGATTTATTGCCGCTTTAACCCATTTTTACCACCTTTTATTTGATTTATTGCCACTTTAACCCATTTTTACCACCTTTTATTTGATTTATTGCCGCTTTAACCCATTTTTACCACCTTTTATTTGATTTATTGCTGCTTTAACCCATTTTTACCACCTTTTATTTGATTTATTGCCACTTCAACTCATTTTTACCACCTTTTATTTGATTTATTGCCACTTTAACCCATTTTTACCACCTTTTATTTGATTTATTGCTGCTTTAACCCATTTTTACCACCTTTTATTTGATTTATTGCAGCTTTAAACCATTTTTACCACCTTTTATTTGATTTATTGCTGCTTTAACCCATTTTTACCACCTTTTATTTGATTTATTGCTGCTTTAACCCATTTTTACCACCTTTTATTTGATTTATTGCTGCTTTAACCCATTTTTACCACCTTTTATTTGATTTATTGCCACTTTAACCCGTTTTTACCACCTTTTATTTGATTTATTGCCGCTTTAACCCATTTTTACCACCTTTTATTTGATTTATTGCTGCTTTAACCCATTTTTACCACCTTTTATTTGATTTATTGCCACTTCAACTCATTTTTACCACCTTTTATTTGATTTATTGCTGCTTTAACCCATTTTTACCACCTTTTATTTGATTTATTGCCGCTTTAACCCATTTTTACCACCTTTTATTTGATTTATTGCTGCTTTAACCCATTTTTACCACCTTTTATTTGATTTATTGCCACTTCAACTCATTTTTACCACCTTTTATTTGATTTATTGCTGCTTTAACCCATTTTTACCACCTTTTATTTGATTTATTGCCACTTCAACTCATTTTTACCACCTTTTATTTGATTTATTGCCACTTTAACCCATTTTTACCACCTTTTATTTGATTTATTGCTGCTTTAACCCATTTTTACCACCTTTTATTTGATTTATTGCAGCTTTAAACCATTTTTACCACCTTTTATTTGATTTATTGCTGCTTTAACCCATTTTTACCACCTTTTATTTGATTTATTGCTGCTTTAACCCATTTTTACCACCTTTTATTTGATTTATTGCTGCTTTAACCCATTTTTATTTATACCACCTTTTATTTGATTTATTGCCACTTTAACCCATTTTTACCACCTTTTATTTGATTTATTGCTGCTTTAACCCATTTTTACCACCTTTTATTTGATTTATTGCTGCTTTCAACCATTTTATCCACCTTTTATTTGATTTATTGCCACTTTAACCCATTTTTACCACCTTTTATTTGATTTATTGCTGCTTTCAACCATTTTATCCACCTTTTATTTGATTTATTGCCACATTAAACCATTGTTAGCAGCTTTTATTTGATTTATTGCGGCTTTAACCCATTTTTACCACCTTTTATTTGATTTCTTGCCACTTGAAACCATTTTTACCACCTTTTATTTGATTTATTGCCGCTTTAACCCATTTTTACCACCTTTTATTTGATTTATTGCCGCTTTAACCCATTTTTAACACCTTTTATTTGATTTATTGCCACTTTAACCCATTTTTACCACCTTTTATTTGATTTATTGCTGCTTTAACCCATTTTTACCACCTTTTATTTGATTTATTGCCACTTTAACCCATTTTTACCACCTTTTATTTGATTTATTGCCGCTTTAACCCATTTTTACCACCTTTTATTTGATTTATTGCCACTTCAACTCATTTTTACCACCTTTTATTTGATTTATTGCTGCTTTAACCCATTTTTACCACCTTTTATTTGATTTATTGCCACTTCAACTCATTTTTACCACCTTTTATTTGATTTATTGCCACTTTAACCCATTTTTACCACCTTTTATTTGATTTATTGCCGCTTTAACCCATTTTTACCACCTTTTATTTGATTTATTGCTGCTTTAACCCATTTTTACCACCTTTTATTTGATTTATTGCCACTTCAACTCATTTTTACCACCTTTTATTTGATTTATTGCTGCTTTAACCCATTTTTACCACCTTTTATTTGATTTATTGCCACTTTAACCCATTTTTACCACCTTTTATTTTATTTATTGCCACTTCAACTCATTTTTACCACCTTTTATTTGATTTATTGCCACTTCAACTCGTTATTACCACCTTTTATTTGATTTATTGCCACTTTAAACCATTTTTACCACCTTTTATTTGATTTATTGCCACTTCAACCCATTTTTATCAACTTTTATTTGATTTATTGCCACTTTAAACCATTTTTACCACCTTTTATTTGATTTATTGCTGCTTTAACCCATTTTTACCACCTTTTATTTGATTTATTGCCGCTTTAACCCATTTTTACCACCTTTTATTTGATTTATTGCCGCTTTAACCCATTTTTACCACCTTTTATTTGATTTATTGCCGCTTTAACCCATTTTTACCACCTTTTATTTGATTTATTGTCGCTTTAACCCATTTTTACCACCTTTTATTTGATTTATTGCCGCTTTAACCCATTTTTACCACCTTTTATTTGATTTATTGCCGTTTTAACCCATTTTTACCACCTTTTATTTGATTTATTGCTGCTTTAACCCATTTTTACCACCTTTTATTTGATTTATTGCCACTTTAACCCATTTTTTACCACCTTTTATTTGATTTATTGCCGCTTTCACCCATTTTTACCACCTTTTATTTGATTTATTGCCACTTTAAACCATTTTTACCACCTTTTATTTGATTTATTGCTGCTTTAACCCATTTTTACCACCTTTTATTTGATTTATTGCCACTTTAAACCATTTTTACCACCTTTTATTTGATTTATTGCCACTTTAACCCATTTTCACCACCTTTTATTTGATTTATTGCCGCTTAAACCCATTTTTACCACCTTTTATTTTATTTATTGCTGCTTTAACCCATTTTTATCACCTTTTATTTGATTTATTGCTGCTTTAACCCATTTTTACCACCTTTTTTTTATTTTTTGCTGCTTTAAACCATTTCACCACTTAGTTTGTAGCTTTTGTAAAGGTTTTTTCAACCATTTGGCTCTGGTTGAGTTAAACTGATCTAAATGATTGACTTTCATGGTAAAGCAGACTAAAGCAGGATGGATCAGACTACATCTTTACTTCTTCTATGGTGGCGCTCTCCACTTAAACGTTATTCCGTGCAGGTCCAAACCTTCATCCCGATTATTTGGTAGAAATTAAAATCACAGTTCTCTGGTTATTCCCACAGGAGAATCCTGGACTAAAGGAAGCCCCGTGTTCAGCACGGTCACCTTTGCTTTCTGGGTTTCATGGTTTTTGGAGGTCAAAGGTGAAATCTGGTGATCACTGGTTTGAATTCATATTCATTGGGAAACCACGACCGTCTCTTTGAGTTGTAAATTCAGACTGATGTTCCCGCTCCTCTGGGTTTGGTTTGAGGCTGGAAAGACCGTTGAGGGTCCATAGAAGACGCTCCGTGGAGAGTTCCTGGTATTTTGGGAGTATATCCTTTCCCCTTCATTGTATCGGCACATTAGCGCGTTTCCCCTCGCTGTGGTGCGTTTCTGTTCTACTAACCGGGTTTTAAGTGGTCGACTCGAACAGTCTGAATGGCGGCCAGGACGAGCTGAATGCCTCATAACCTTGAAAGAAGTCTGCTTGAGGTGAAGCTTAAAGAACACAAAGAACCGGCCCGTGTTCATGGTCTGAACAACAACCTCCAACTTCCTGTCTACTTGGCGTCTATTTAAAGTCCATCTATTCTTCCTCTGAGGGCTCACATGTGACGGCGGCTAATAAATAGAAACTCTCCTGAGCCATCTTTGTTCAGGTGAAGAGCCCTCCATGCTGTTTTTGACCTCCCTGTTGGTCAGATCTCATTCATCCTCGTCTCTTATTTAACCTTTGACCTTTACAGTTACACAATCAGAGCATGCAGCGCTCACGTCTGACTCTGGTAGACTTAAAGAGTCCAGCAGGAGTTTAGAAATTTATATTTTTAATGCCAGAGAAGTTCATTAGCTATTAAGCCTCCACCCTGGTGATAACCACAGGTCAGACTTTTCACAACAACCATGGATTATCTTGGCATTTTAGAGGTTAAAATCTAACGGTCATCAGGCCTCATGTTAACTCTACTCCTGTGATTCTGTTCTAACTGACCTCTGACCTCTAGCTTCATAACTCACAGAGCCGTCTGACCACCAGGCGGTGTTCCCGTTACAGCCAGCGTCCATCCAGACAGACATAGAGTGGGTATCTTGGTTTTTTAATAGTAAATGTGCATACGCCATACCAGTAGGTGGCAGTAATGCAGTAAAACATTGCTTGCCAACGGCCATGCAACCTGACAGAGAAGAAGAGGACAGTCACACATCTGGACGTCCCGTTCTCTGTCATCTTAGTGCTGTTCACTGGGAAGGACATCGATTATCCTCTGACATCAACAGCACGCTCTGACACCATTCATCAAAACTGCGGTCCATCCAGAGACCCAAAACCTGGTCCAACGGGAGCAACTGGACTTCGTTGAGGTTTTTTAAGATGTTTGGCCGAGCCTTTAGGAGGAAAGCCACGACCTGGATTAATGAGCACCCACATAGGTGAAGCAACCAATAGGAGACAGGAAGAGGATGGACCAGCCAATAGGAGACAGGCAGAGGATGGACCAGCCAATAGGAGACAGGCATGTTGAAGCTGCATGAAGGGTGTAGGTCAAACCATTCAAACCTTCCTGGCTGTAAGGCCTCTCTCCTTGATCCTTCATCCTGATTGGTCAGATCTCTACCCAGAGTAAAGCTGATGGTCCTGATGGTGTCTTCTCTAGAACCCGCTCATGTTTGTAGAAAAACGGCCTGGTTTTGCAGCAGTGGGGTGTTGATTGAGCAATGACAGAGCGGCTGAAGTGTCGTCTTACCGTACCCATATCTTTAATGTGGAGACAACAAAGGGCTCGGTTGTGAGCGGAGGGGGTCTGGCAGAGACCGCGGTCCTCTGTGAGCAGAAAACACAGGAGCTAGTTTCAGCAGACGCTTTGTTAAAGAGTCGACCAGACGAAGAGATGGAGGATGTCTGAAGGACTACGGTTTCTCTGAGTAACACGAGAACCTCCTGGTGTTGGAGCTGAAACACGCTGAGATTTGACTTTCAGAAAGACTGGAGGAGAGTGAAAGGAGAAAAACCGCTCCATTTTTATTACTGGACATTTTCTGCAAAATCGGAGGACTCAGCAAGTACTGGGGGCGGCTGGAGACCAGGGTTCTAGCTGGAGACCAGAGTTCTAGCTGGAGACCAGGGCTCTAGCTGGAGACCAGGGCTCTAGCTGGAGACCAGAGTTCTAGCTGGAGACCAGGGTTCTAGCTGGAGACCAGGGCTCTAGCTGGAGACCAGAGTTCTAGCTGGAGACCAGGGCTCTAGCTGGAGACCAGAGTTCTAGCTGGAGACCAGGGCTCTAGCTGGAGACCAGGGCTCTAGCTGGAGACCAGGGTTCTAGCTGGAGACCAGAGTTCTAGCTGGAGACCAGGGCTCTAGCTGGAAACCAGAGTTCTAGCTGGAGACCAGGGCTCTAGCTGGAGACCAGAGTTCTAGCTGGAGACCAGGGCTCTAGCTGGAGACCAGGGCTCTAGCTGGAGACCAGGGCTCTAGCTGGAGACCAGAGTTCTAGCTGGAGACCAGGGCTCTAGCTGGAGACCAGAGTTCTAGCTGGAGACCAGGGCTCTAGCTGGAGACCAGGGCTCTAGCTGGAGACCAGAGTTCTACCTGGAAACCAGGGCTCTAGCTGGAGACCAGGGCTCTACCTGGAGACCAGGGCTCTACCTGGAGACCAGAGTTCTAGCTGGAGACCAGAGTTCTAGCTGGAGACCAGGGCTCTAGCTGGAGACCAGGGCTCTAGCTGGAGACCAGGGTTCTAGCTGGAGACCAGGGTTCTAGCTGGAGACCAGGGTTCAAGCTGGAGACCAGGGTTCAAGCTGGGGCTGCACTGTAAAAACAGATTTTGACTCTTAGTATTTATAACATATAATTATTAAGTTTGTTTCACTAATTTGAATGTGTAATTTAATCCTTCTTATATTTTTTGTGCTGTCTCCATTTCAAATGAATTTATTTTAATTGTGTAAAAGTAACATAATAAAACTTTGTTCAAATAAGTTGGTTTGAAATGTGTTAAAATAATGTAAAAAAAATGTGTTAAACTAAAGTGATTTTAATTATGTAAAAGTAATCTTAAAAATGTGTTCAGGCTAGTTGATTTAAATGTGTACCAGGAACATAAAAAAATAGTGTTCAAATGAGGACCACATACTGCCCTGTCTGAGCATGTGCAGGGAGAACCTGCCATTTTGTTCTTTCCTGGTTGGGATTTACACTTTTCCAAGGACATTTTCAGCGCTGCAGTTACCCACCTGTTTGGGATTTACTGTTTTTGGTGGTGAAGCTTGTGTCAGGAAGTTAAATGAGTTTCTGTTTTAAGTATTTTTTGAACACATATAGCTGTTTTTATAAGGTTATAGCCATAGATATCAAGACGTAGCCAACACTTGGTTATTACTCAAATTATTTGAGTTATGACAAATCTGCAGTTTTCCCAGAATGCCTTTGGGCACTAAACCTGTATGCACGCAGTTTGCTGCTACTGTCTTGGTGAGGACACCCTTGAAAGAGAGATTTTTAATCTCAATGAGGTTTTCTTCTGGTTAAATAAGGGTTAGATGAAATAATTAAACAGAATGCACCATGAGTGAAGTTGCCCTCTCAATTAAAGAGGTCCCACCTATAGGGGGCACTGTTACTGTTGTAAATGTTAATGACTATTGGATGGCAGATTGACATTGGTGAAACTGAAGCTACTGGTTCAGTAGATCGCCAACAGTCACTGCTGTAAATGATTGCGTAAGTTAATCCACCTTGGGTGATATGATAACATAAAAAAAACCTGTATCATTGAGTACTATTTAACATTGTAAGATAAGCAGTTACCTATGATGATAATATACCTCTAATTTGTTGAGCTAAAACTATAAGTAAATTAATTTGGAATTACTTAAAAATAATAAGTTGAGTCAACTTAAAAAACATATGTGGAATTGAGGCAAATTTCTTTTGTGCAACTGCTAAAATTGATAAAATTGAGTTAATTCAACTCCATTCATTTGAGTCTGGTTAACCTAGGTTTAGTTGGCTTTTCTTAAAAAAATTAGCACCTTCTACACAAAATTATTAAGTTAAACTTATCTGTATTATTCATCTGCGTTAACTTAAAAATGTTAAGTTCAGTCAACACAAAAAATATATCTAGATCTAGATAAACATATTGTGTGCAATCTGTTGCCTCAATTTTATTGATCAGTTATGGTGTATCTTTTTTTACAGTGTGGATCCAGAGAATCCTGATAGGACAAGAGGTTAACATGAGGATTGCAACAATCAGATGGTGGTACGAGAACAGCCCTAACATCTCTCTACTAAAAACATCCCTTTCCCCAAGTCCAGCTGTCCCTACAGAAACCACGACCTCGTTAGAGGGCCCGTTACAGGGCCCGACAAAGATCCGTAAAAGGGCCCGTTAAAGGGCCCATTAAAGGTCCCGTTAGAGGGCCCGTTACAGGGCCCCGTTAAAGGGCCCCGTTAAAAGGCCCATTAAAGGGCCCATTAAAGGCCCCGTTAGAGGGCCCGTTACAGGGCCCCGTTAAAGGGCCCGTTAAAGGGCCCGTTAAAGGGCCTCCTCAGCTCTGATTTAATAGAAATGCATGGATGGACTTTGCTAGCGCTAGCCTCCTGGCTATTGTCACCTCCGTTCTGAAACAGACCTGAGTTTCTAACGTCGCGGTACTTTCACCTCATTTTGTTCTCTTGTCTTCTTAGCATCCCTTCGGTGGTTCAGATCCCAGGAGGACTGTAAGGGGACCAAAAGGAAGTGACCTGACTGGCTGATAATAGGGAGGGTCTGATACCAAGGTGTTGGGTATCGGCTGATACCGAGTCCTGATCCAGTACCAGTGTGAACTTTCTAGACTGCAGACCAGCAGGTTATTCTAGACCTACTAGTATATTTGACTCAACAATAGAACCATCATGTCCAGCATGTCTGTGAGCCTGAAGCTGTTCTTCTGCTGATTATTGAGTTTTACTGCTAAATTTTAGAATCACAATAATACAGGAGGCTGACTCAGACTCTCCTTTATGCTCTATTCAGGCAGCATCACATGATTACAGAACAGCCTGCCATTGGCTGACAGACCCTCACAAAGGGTGAACAATATGAAGGTTAGCATTCAAGCTAGCGGTAATAAATGATCATAATTGGATTAAAATGGATAAAAAGACGTCCAGTATCAGGTTTACTGGTTTACTGGATTTCATCATTAAAGTCCCCAAAAGTCAGACGAGCTGCAGGCTCTGCTGTTAGGATCCAACGGCATCAATGAAGGAACAACGGCTAGCTTCAAGAGGAAAAAACAAGTAAGAGTCAGCGATTTATGGTTCAAAAGTTACTTAACTTCTGATAAACTGTGTCACTTCCTGTCGTGTCCGTCAGCGCTGTCTTGAAGGCGTTTTGATGATCGCATTCAGAGAGAAACTGTCAGACACATTTCTCACAGCTTTCATCGTCTGAGTCTCCCCGTCTTCATCCGCTAAATCCTTCTGCTGGAGTCATCGTTAAACCGAGGAAAATTTCAGAATAAAAGCATTCTGTACAGACGAGGGAAATGCTGAGCCAGGCTTTTACTTTGAAAGCACAAACAGGAAGTGTGACTGTGTTTGTCCTCCCTGTGGCTGATGAGGACGTCCATGTGGCTAGGAGCTCTGGTTTTCACTTCTCTGGTCTCTATAGAGAGAGGAAGTGGGAAATGGCGATCAGTCTGACGGTACCGCCCTCTGAATGAGTGGGCTCCTCCTACCTTCAATGACCACTTCCTGTTTTTAAACCAATAGTCTTTTTGTGTTTCTGCTTGATTGATGAATTTGACTTTAAAGGTGGCAACGCCTTCCAGCCCTGAAAACTCCCAGAATGCTTTGCGTTGTGAAGGTTGGACACTTCTCCCTCAGTGGTGAAATGACAGCAGAGGTTTACGGATGGATATCCCATAATGTAGGAACGTGTGGTTCTGATAATCCAGATCTAATCCAGATCAGAGATACGGTCCATGTAAACGCTCCGACGTTCTGATCTGGTTCAGGATGTTTGTGTTCCGTTCCTGCGATCTGAGAGGATCCATCAGGAGGAAGAACCAGAAGGTCTCTGTCATCAGACCGGGTCCAGTGAAATCCAGTCTTGCGCCGGTTTAAGACGGCGATGAGCTACTGACTACGTGTCGACGCCCCTTTTCACACGGCTCGTAAATGAAGCTGCTAATTGGTCTGATCTGGAAACACAAAGCAGCCCCTCGCTCCTGAAGGAACGGCGAGAAACACGAGCAGGAAGAGGCTTTATGGCATCAAAGAGCGCCGTCTCACGTCTGTCAGCTCACTGAGGGAGGGGCTGACGGGGGACGCCATGGTGACACGTGTCCTGCCTGAGCTGAGCCCACAGAGCGCCATTTCAGCGATGAGACCCGGCATCTGAGTCGGGGGGCTGAGTAAATCTGATTTGATCCAATCAGAGGAGATCAAATATGATCTGATCCATTGATTAACTCAATCCAGTTTGATCTTATCTAAATAGATCTGATCTGATTTAATTCAGTCTGACTGGATCAGATCCAATCATGACTAAACTGATGAAACTGATCTAATCTGATTTCATCAGATTCATTCCAAACTAATCAGATTAATTTAGACCTGATTTTGATCTGAATCAGTCTGATTTAACTCGGTCCAAATTGATCTGATTCTCATCGACGGGGCTGGATCAGATCAGCATCCGTTTACCTCAGATAATCCGGTTTGATCGGACATTTTCTGACTGATTTGCTGCTGAGTGGTGATGGATCCACTACTTTTGTGTTAGAAACCAGAAAAAGGGCCAATTTATCCGTCTGTTTATTAATCTATCCGTTCATTTACTCATCATCTAAGCTGACCCTATCTAATCCCCCATAGAGCCACAGTCCTGGTCCTGGTCTCAGTGTGTCGGTCTGAACTGCTTTCTGCAGTGATGTGATGAGGCTGAGATAATTGGGTGGGCCGTCCTGTTCCATATTTGGCCGTGGCCTCGTTTCTATGGTGTATATTTTGAAACAAGTGGAGGAGAGCGTTCTCATCAAACTTTGAAAAGACTCTTTGTTTGGTCCTGAACACCTGGACGGAGTTATCTCACTGCTTCACATTCTCTCTCTCTCTCCCTCTCCCTCTCTCTCCCTCTATTCTTCTCTGTGATGTGATTGGTTCTCTGCTCCAGAGAGACTCTAACATGGAGAAGTTTAGACTGAGAGCAGCCTCACTCTCACTCTGGTTAAAGTCTATCAGTTTGACTCGATGCCACGTTTAAAGATTCTCCATCCAGTCAAACGCTCCAAAGAGCATCGTGGGTGTTTTTTGGGGGGGGGGGGGGGGGTCCCGGGGGGGGGGGCCATAGTCCTGAAGGCTCTGTCTCCATAGGTATGCAGTCTGGTGTTGGGAATAGTGAGAAAGGCCGACGGTCCAGGTCAGTTTGTGCGGGTGAAGTGGAGCTGGATCAGGGTCAGGGGGATGTGCTGCCAGGGGCTGCTGTGGGTGAGAACCCTGGCAGAGGAGTTCTGGACCTGCCTGAACCTGTCCAGGGTTTGTTTAGAGTACCCCAGACAGGACTGCATAGCAGTATTTCAGACAGGAGGGGATGAACACATGGGTGAGGGATCAGGGTCTGAGAGAGAGAGTCTGGAGAGATCACAGATTTGATGTGGGACTGGAAGGACCGGGTGAAGTCCAGCATGATGCCCGGGTGTGTAAATGGAGCTGTGTGTCGTCAGCATAGGAGTGAAAACTGAGACCATGTTTGAGGCTCTGACCGGGAGGGAGTGTGATTATCAGAAGAGGAGGTCCAAGGACAGAGCCTTGAGGCATGCCTATGTCCTCCATAAACAGACATCCCCTATTTAAGGATTATTTATTTATTTATTCATTCATTTATTTTCATTTATTTATTTATTTTCATTTATTTATTTGTTCATTTATTTATCTTCATTTATTTCTTTATTTTCATCCATTTATTTTCATCCATTTATTTATTTATTTTCATTTTTATTCATTTATTTTTATTTATTTATTTTTATTTTCATATATATTTATTTTTATTTATTTGTTTGTGTATGTTTATTTTTTATTTCTATTTTTATTTTCATTTATTTATTTTTATTTATTTAACTATTCATATTTATTTTGTATTTATTTTTAATTTATTTTTATTATTTTTTTAGTTTCATTAATTAATGTAGTTATTTTTATTTATTCATTTTTATTTTTTATTTATTTACCTATTTATTTATTTATTTATTTATTGACAGCCTTGGGCATGTTTTTGTCTCCATCCCCTGACTTGGATATTTCAAAACCCTTTCTCTGAGGTGCTTGGAGTGTTATTTTGTCTTCATGGTGTAATGGTAGCCAGGAATACTGATGAACCAGTGACTGGACCTTCCAGACTCTGGTGTCTTTATCCTCCAATCACTGAGACGCATTCACTGACCTCAGGTAACCCGACTGTGAGACTGCTAGCACCAGCTAGACCTCTGCTGGATCAGCTCCGTCACTTTAAAGGAGGAATATTTATGCAGTCACTGATTTATCATTACTGATTTTTATTTAACTGACATTACTTTGTAGAAATCTGTTTTCACTTTGACATCAGATTTTTTTGTAAAAATGAAATGAAAACAAATTTTATTGATGAAGATTGATTTATAAAATCAATAAGAGGTCAAAACTTTTATGAGCGCTGTAAAGACCGGAGAGATCACTCTGGTTCTGGTTTTACGTGTCTGTTTTCTCTTCTTGTTTACTTTATTTAATCTTCTAATGGAGGTCATGTGATCAGTGCTGGTTGTGACTATTACGCGGGATTTCAGAGAAACCGGCTCTTAGATAGGATCCAGCTCCTGGGGTTCACATTAGAGCCGGCTCTTAAAGCGGTTTCGTGGCGTCCTGTCAGACTTTCTAAAATGTCTGTTTCCAGTGAAATCAGCTGATTGGTCCACGTCCTCATTCTCTGTTTTCTCCGTGTCTTTCCTCTCCACCTCTCTGATTTAAACTGCCCCACCTTTATTTGAATCTCTATAAACAGTCTGGGTTTCAGTCCCTCAGAAGAGGATCTTGCGGCCCTGTTTTCAGTTAATCCCACAAACTGTTTCAGCGATCTCCTGCTCTCTGTGCAGCAGCTTCCTGCTGATTTGCATGAGTCTGGGCCGCGCTTTGCATTTCGTTTTATTTCCCTGGACTTCCCCTGCCGGGGCCGAGCTACCGCCCGCCCCCCTCCCTCTGAGTCTCCCTCTGTCTCATTATGAAGTGTTAGAAAGTTGCTGGAGTGAGAAATGAGCTGCAGAAGCTCGTTGTCCTAATTAAACTTTGACACAGAGAGTGACAAGAAGCGATGAAGGGGAAACAATAGCAGATTGTGTGAGAGTGCGAGTCCGGAGAAAGCGAGCAGCTTTGTCCCCAGAACAAAAGGATTTGTTTGCATGTGTTCAACTCCATTCAGCTTCAGCAGGCCCAGGTGCAAAAACCAACTTTGGGAGGAACATCACAACTCATCACACCTTCGCACGCTTGATGAGCGGCCCGCCGTCACCCTCGATGAGCCACCAGAAACTGATCAAAGCTGCTCTGCTGCCACGTCAATATCAGGAAACAGAATAAACTCTGCAAACATGCAGGCAGACGAACGAGGCTCCACTTTACTCTAAATACACAAGAACAGGTGAAGATGCTGGGAAATGACAGGGTCTCAACAGTATTAGCTTAGCATTGGCTAACATGGAGGTCATCATTAGATAACATCAGCTGGTAGATGCTCTAAATCAGTGGTTTTCAAACCTTCTTTGCCCAAGGCACACCATGTTCATACCCATACAAAACAGACCCTTTCAGTGATGACAGTCCCATAAGAGGAATAATGGGAGAACTTTCTGGGGTCCAGCCAAACTGGGGGATCATGGAGGTCAGCAAAACCAGGATCCATTAAGTTAAACTGTGATAACTAATATGTGACTGAAGCCAGATAAAGTTCCTGCAAGTTGGCATTCTGGTGGTTGAGAAAAATGGATACAAAGTTGTTTCCTTCAAAATGCTCATTTTTCATTTTTTCTCACTTTATGGTAGTCTGACATTTAAACTACTCATTCGATGAAAAAAGTAACACAAATGTGATATTTAAAAGCGTTAATTTTGTGTTTTAAAATGCCCTGTTGTCGCAGTTGCTGCAAGGAGATTGGGGGGAGGGGAAAGCGAAACTGCGGGGTGATAATTGGCCGCTCAGTCTGCCATTGTTCCCAGTTTGGCCCATTGAGATGGACAATAACAAACACCGCATGGCTCAAACGCCACCCCCCTCGGCACGTAACTACAGCTGTTTCTAGCTATCACCTTTAACAACAAGCCTCAAGATGCACCCTGCAGCCAAGAAAAGTAGAAGAGACGATGAAGAAGCAGCAAGAATTATCAACAGACTTTGGACAACTTCAGGATCACTCGACAGTGAAAGTTTGATGAAGGTGGATTTCCTATGGGAATATTTTGATGAGCGTCACCAGTCGATTCAGAAGCTTGGTTTGGATGGACTTTATGTAAATGTGGCCCTATTGTTCATGCCCATCACCCAGCCTGCCTGAAGGTAGGAGAAGTCCTGAAACTTGGAGCCTGGTTTTCTCTGAACAAACAGGAACTAGAAGTTAACATTCAAATGAGCATATCTTTGTAAAATATCCCCAGATTAAGGTGATGATACACCAGTAGAAAGCTTGGAATCTACACTTTCATAATGTGTAAAAAACTCAAAAATGACCTCGGACCACTTGCTGGAGTTTTTACCAGCTTTGGTCACAAATGTGCAACCCAAATAATACACACTCTAATCAAAGCTCCAAAAATCATTTTTATTTATTTATGCTTTAGTAAGATACAGCCTTCTTAAAAATGCTTTCCCATTAAAACAGAATGAAATTTTTACTGGCTACTATAGTTACCAATGGAGATGGAAACACTCAACTAAATGATTAGGAAGGTAATGTCATCTTCATGGCCAGGTCATAATTCACAGAAACACCAGGGTGCTGGAAATGAAGTAGAAGATACTGAGACAACTTCAGTTGAGGAGAACTGAATAATTGTGAAAAGAGACAACAAACATGTTGATGTGGAAAACTGGGCAAAAAGTGGCAAAAATTATTGTTTTTTGAAATGTGGTAAATTTGGGCAAACAATAGCAAAAGTGGGCAAAAATTGGTAAAAAGGTGGAAAAAAGGGTTAATAGTGGCATTAATGTGCCAACAACAGGCGGAGGGTTGCAAGATTTGGCTTGGAAGTTACAAAAACAGGCAGAAAAAAGGTGCTGGAAAGGGTTAAAAATGGACAAAAAATGGGTTTTAAGTTGCAAAAATATGTTAAAATTGGCAAAATTGGTGGGCAAAAAGTGATAAAAACGGGTCAGAATTAGGCAGAACTGGTGTAAGTGGTAACTCACAAATGTTCTTAGTTTTTTCAAGGCATCTGGAGACCCCCTCTGAGTGTCTCACGACCCAAAATGGGGTCCCGACCCCAATGTTGAAAACCCCTGCTCTAAATGACGAGCAGCTCGTTAATCAACAGTACAGTCCTCCATGACAGGGGGCGCTGTAGACGCTTGTTCTTGACTACAGATCCATGTATAAGCTAGCATTATTACAGCTGAGAATCAGAGACGCTAGTGAAGAGGAGCGGCTTATTTTTTTAAGAAAAAAATCATAATTTAAAAAGTGAATTATGAGAATAAATAATTAAAAAATATTTTTTATAAAAACATTCTAAAAATAGTTTGACTCTACTCTGTAGTAAATTTAGGATTTTTAAAACTTTTTGAATCCAATCCACTTTATTTATACAGCACATTTTATCAACTGAACATTTCCAAAGTGCTGCACAAAACATTATTTAAAAACAAAACAACTGTTCTACCAGTGCTCAAAATAAAACCAGTAAAACCAGGAGAACATCCTGAAACGTTATCATGCGAGATGCTGGTGTAACGTGCGTTACAGTAATCCAGGCGTGAAGAAATAAAAGCGTGAACGACTTGCTCAAAGTGCTTAAAAGATAAAAACGACGTAACTTCTGATAAGAGCCTGATTTAACGACTGAGCTGATCTGTTGAGTTTAAAATCACTGTCCACCAAGGTTGGTGGCGAAGGGTTGAACCTTGTCTCTGAGGGGGCCCAGGTCCATAAGGGGGTCCAAACAACACGATTTCTGTTTTCCCATTTAAACAAAGAAAATTTAGGGCCGACCAAGCCTTGACGTCACCTAGTTCAACAAGGGTGTCGGGGCCTTCGGCACTCTTGGAGATGGGCAAATAAATCCGACAGTCATCAGCATAAAAATGGTAGGAGATGCTGTTTTAGGAAAATTGCACCCAGCGGGAGAAGGTCAAGCAAAAAAAAAAAAAATAAACTGGATAAAATTAGATTAAACAAGAAGTTACAGTTCAGCACGATGTGATCCAACGTGGTACGGCACAGGTCGGAACAATGCTACGCCTGCAGCTCTGACAGGAAACAGACGATACCGTACCTTAGAGCGCGACAGAGACGAAACCTGACGCTACAATGATAGCATGTACCACGCTGCTCTCATTCAGAATAATACCATAGAAGAAGAACCACACCAGTCTACACAGACTGCTCTGTCTGTTACACTGCCCCCTCCTGGTTGAAGAGACAGTGACCATGTGCTAGTTCATTAGCATGTGAGGTTTGGATGCAGGCAGCTGTCAGTTCTCCTCCTAGGTCCTCTACACCGACGTCTCTGTGAGTGAGACGTCTTTATGCTTTAAGGAAAAACGCTCACGTTCAAGACTGGGCTTCAGCTGTTAGCTAGCAGAGCTGGTAGCTAACAGCTCTGGTAGCTAACATCTCTGCTAGCTAACAGCTCTGCTAGCTAACAGCTCTGGTAGCTAACATCTCTGTTATTATTCTTTATACGTTGTGTTATGTGTGTGCTAGTGTGGTCACAAAAAAATATAAAAAATATCTTTAAAAGGAATTCTTTAATAAATAAGGAAAGGTAGCTACATCTTCTAGGTCTTGGAGGAATTCAAGATGTCTGACTAGCATGAACAACGGCTATTCATAGCAAGGACACTACACATGCTAACACATACTAACACACGCTCATACACGCTAACACACGCTAACACACACTTACATACGCTAACACATGCTAACACATGCTAACACATGCTAACACACGCTTACACACGCTAATACATGCTAACACACGCTTACACATGCTAATACATGCTAACACACGCTTACACATGCTAATACATGCTAACACACGCTTACACATGCTAATACATGCTAACACATGCTAACACACGCTTACACATGCTAATACATGCTAACACATGCTAACACACGCTTACACATGCTAATACACGCTAACACATGCTAACACATGCTAACACATGCTAACACACGCTTACACACGCTAATACATGCTAACACACGCTTACACATGCTAATACATGCTAACACACGCTTACACATGCTAATACATGCTAACACATGCTAATACATGCTAACACATGCTAACACACGCTTACACATGCTAATACATGCTAACACACGCTAACACATGCTAACACACGCTTACACACGCTAATACATGCTAATACATGCTAACACATGCTAACACACGCTTACACATGCTAACACATGCTAACACATGCTAACACACGCTAACACCAATAAAGACATAAACAGGAGTGAGAAATCTAAAATCACAGAAACAGCTTTTATCGTTATAACTCATTATATTTTGGTTTTAAAGCGGATCCGCTCAGACAAATGAAGGTTTAGAAGCAGCAGTCTGGGTCCCAGTCAGGGCAGTGGAGTAGAAACGACTCTTCATAACTAGTAACTGTGTCTATTATAGAGTGATAACTAAAGCTCAGGCTCTCTCTCCTTCACTGACTCTACCAGGTTTTAGTTTAGATCATCTTCAGCTCGTCCCATCGTTAACCAGCAGGGATTAATGGTTGGTAACTTGGTCGTTAACTAGCGTTAGTTTTCTGATACCTGTCCTTTATTGTCCATCCTAACAGTTTAGAGACAATGCTCCGTCCTAACCCTCCTCATAAACCCTCCCTCCTCTCCTCCAGACTCTGCTGCGATGATTCTGTCTGCTCTCTGGCCTTCGTCCTCGTCTTCATCACCGTCTGCGTGCGTCAGTGCCACATACTGCCACAGTCTTACATAAAACAGGTTTGTGATAAAGGGCTGCACGAGTCCTCGCTGATCCAGGCCCTCTGGTTGTACCGGGGCGGAGCTGGGCTCCATGGGAGGAGGGAGGAACTCCACATTCCTATAAGAGCTGCTGGACGGGCTGTTCAGAGCAGACGGAGACCACGGACTGGAGCTTTCTATTCCACCTCTAATGGCTCAGAACGGGACAGCAGAGAACGGGCTGGTGGAGGACATGCCTCTACCTCGGCCTGTTAAAGTCCAGGAGATCAGGCACACCAAGGTGAGGAGAAAGACCGAGAACCTGTAGTCTGAGAGAGGTTTGAACTTTAGTAGTAAGGATGTTTTACTGCTCACAGATTTTCATCAACAATGACTGGCACGCCTCCAGCAGAGGACGGACGTTTCCGACCTTCAACCCGGCGACAGGCGGCAAAATCTGTGAGGTGGAGGAAGCTGACAAAGTAAGGCCCAGTCCGGTTTTTAATGTAGGCAGTATGAGACTAGACTTAAAGTTGTGGTCCATCCTCAGGACCCAGAAACCAGCTCTAAAGAGGAATGTCTCGGTTTGGACCTTAGATGGAGCAAAGCGTGTGACTGGACAGAAACAGACAGGTTTAAAAAGTACCTGCAGTGACTACGGCAGCCCTGAGAGGAAAAACGTGTGATGCTCTGACAACGCCAGATTAAAACTTCTTTGTGTGTTTGACCGTGAAAACAGATCCCAGTTTGTCCAAAACTTCCTGCTTCTGTCCCCTAAAACAGAGGTTCTCAACATTGGGGTCGGGACCCCGTTTTGGGTCGTGAGACACTGAGAGGGGGTCTCCAGATGCCTTGAAAAAACTAAGAACATTTTTGAGTTACCACTTACACCAATTCTGCCTAATTCTGACCCGTTTTTATCACTTTTTTCCCACCAATTTTGCCAATTTTAACATGTTTTTGCAACTTAAAATCCATTTTTTGTCCATTTTTAACCCTTTCCAGCACCTTTTTTCCACCTGTTTTGCAACTTCTAAACCAAATCTTGCAACCCTCCGCCTGTTGTTGGTACCCTTTTTACTACTTTTTCAGCCATATTTCACATTCTGATATGCCCATTTTTGCCAGTTTCTGCCTATTTCTGCCTCAGCCAACCCTTTTTAGCCAGTTTATATCAATTTTCATCCCATTTCACCAAATTTCCAGCTATTGTTGCCCCTTTAATGCCATGTCAGCAACTTTTGAATCCCCCTTTACCACTTAATACTCCCGTTTTTGCAACTTTAACCCATTTTTGCGTTTATTTGTTTGTTTTTTGCCACTTTTATATAATTTCTGGCATTTCTAACCCATTTCTGCTACTTTTAATACCAAATTTCACCACCTTTCCCACCATTTTTGCTACTCTTAATGTATTTTAATTTCTATTTTTAACAAAAGGATTTTGTATTTTTTTGTTGTTTTTTTTTGACATTTTGTATTACCTTGTCTCCACATGACTATTCTTGAATGTGCATGGCTCCAGGTTTAGTGGGGTCCCCGGTCTCTGGCACCTTTATTTTGGGGGTCGCGAGCTGAAAAGGTTGAGAAACGCTGCCCTAAAAAATGTCTGATTCAGCAGTCCGGGGGTTAATAACAGCACAGGAACAGATGAATATCAGCTACCACACGGGTTCAGGCCTCCGTATTCACAGATAGAAACCGACCCACCAATATGGCCGCCATCAGCTGATGGTGATGTTGACCGATGCGTCGGTACATCCCTAGTTTTATTCCACTTCATTTTCAGTGATAACCTCCAAATCTGTACCTGAACCTCTCTGACAAACGAACTGAGATCATATCGGTTATCATTTAGCACTGAATGAAGATTGATTGATTGATTGATTGATTATTACAGGACAATAAAAAGATGTTTTATAGTGGAGTGTTCTTCATATTAATACATAACCGTAGTTCAGAAGCTTTTTCTGCACTCAAACTTTTCCAGTAGATTTTATAACCCTGAAATTGTTTTTACAACATTTAGAACATTTATACTGAAAAGCCCCCATATTTAAGTTCTGATATTATCTCACATTACTGTCATTAAATAGATTTATTTCAGAGACATTTTAAACTAATCTTACTCTTTATATATTTAGGGAAAAATGTAACATTAGCTCTCTGTCTAAAGCCGAGATTATTGAGTTTAAAAGTGTAAAATCCTGGGAGTCTAGCTAAAGTCTCAGCTCGCTGTCTCAGTCGTTAGCTGTGAGGTGGTCATGAGACTCGATTTTAGCCGCTTTAAGGCGGTCTTTCTTCAGTCTTGGTGTTACGATAATACCAGATGTGTTTGTCGTCAGTCTTTAGTCTGGTCAGATGCTAACTGTTTCTTGGCTGATGCGACCGTTGTCCTCGACCAATGAGAGCCAGCGTTGTGCGTGAGCACTTTAATTCACTTCATTCTTCTAAACGTGGGCGTAGATCTTTCTAGAGCCGCTGAATGTCCGCTCAGAACTCTAGAGATGGAGAAACGTTCCTGCTCAGAGCTGCAGTCAGGCCTCTGCTCCTGTTTGTCTGTTACTTCATTCCAGGAACGATTAACCACTCTTCAAAGTAAAAGCCCGGTCAGGTTGTTTCTGTGGTGAGACGGCTCCAGTTCCTTGGTTTTTGCTTCGTTGTTGAACTTTCCTTTGGTTTCTCCTCGATGTTAATGATTTAAAAACATCTGATTAAAAGAGAAATGAACTTACATGCTATCTTCTTCTTCTCTTCTTAAAAACTGTTGTTGTGAATTCCTACCAGATGCATGATGGGAAATGATCTCAAAAGGAATGGTTATATTCTCAGGAGGACGTGGACCGGGCAGTGGGAGCAGCGAAGGCGGCGGGGAGGAGGGGCTCTCCGTGGCGGAGGATGGACGCGTCCAGCCGGGGCAGACTGCTGAACAAACTGGCCGACCTGATGGAGAGAGACCGGCTGCTCCTGGCGGTGAGCTCTTCATCCAGAACTTTCTTTGATTCAGGCTTCGTGTGTTTAATATTTTCAACAACATTCAAGATTTTCAACAGTTTTAGAGGCAGACATGCAGTTAAACTCCACACTGAAGAGACGATTTATTTTAACATGATAAAACACAGAGAAGTGGAGCACAGCTCTCTTCATGGTACCTCGCTATCTCCCTCTTTCTTTCTTCCTCCTACGCCTCAATGAGATCAACAGAGAGAGAAACAGAAACAGTGCAGCATGGTAAAACAGCGGAAACTACCAGAACCCCTGTCTTAAAACTGTGCAGCTCGTTCAACATCCTGGGTCTTTGGGACTGATGGAGGTAATTATGGCCACGGCCAGCGTATTAGATGGACAAGAATTTTTAACATCAGAAAACCAAAATCCAGAAAAACGCTATTTCTCAAAATAACATAAAAAAATCTGACCTTTGGCCTTTTTAGGCCTTTCACGGGGGCATAGCACAAGGGGACAGAAGGGTCCTGATCACCCGGGTCCACAGTAGAGAGGGGCCCTTAAGGAGCCTGCGATGAAAATTTGTTTTTATTAATTTTTAACTTCCCAAAGGAGGTCATGTGATAGGGTGGGTTTGTTTGTTTGTTTGTCTGTTTGTTTGTTGTTTTTGTTTGTTTATCTGGTTGTTGTTTTGTTTGTTGTTTTTTTGTTTGTTTGTTGTTTTGTTTGTCTGTTGTTTTGTTTTTGTTTGTTTGATTGTTTGTTTGTTGTTTTGTTTGTTTGTTTGATGTTTTGTTTGTTTGTCTGTTTGTTGTTTTGTTTGTTTGTTTGTCGTTTTGTTTTTGTTTGTCCGTTTGTTGTTTTGTTTGTTGTTTTGTTTTTGTTTGTTTGATTGTTTGTTGTTTTGTTTGATTGTTTGTTTGTTTGTTGTTTTGTTTGTTTGTTTGATGTTTTGTTTGTTTGTTTGTCTGTTTGTTAATTTGTTTGTTTGTCTGTTTGTGTGTTTTGTTTGTTTGTTGTTTTGTTTGTTTGTCTGTTTGTTTGTTGTTTTGTTTTTTGTTTGTTTGTCTGTTTGTTTGTTGTTTTGTTTTTGTTTGTTTGTTGGTTTGTTTGTTGTTTGTTTGTTATTTTGTTTGTTTGTTTTTTGTCTGTTTGTTGTTTTGTTTGTTTGTCTGTTTGTTTGTTTGTCTGTTTGTTGTTTTGTTTTTTGTCTGTTTGTTGTTTTGTTTTGTTTTTTGTTTGTTGTTTTGTTCATTTTTTGTTTTGTTTGTTTGTTTTTCTGTTTTGTTTGTTTGTCTGGTTGTTTGTTGTTTTGTTCGTTTGTTTGTTGTTTTGTTTGTTTGTCTGTTTGTCTTGTTGTTTTTTTTGTTTGTCTGTTTGTTGTTTTGTTTGTTTGTTCATTTGTTTGTCTGTTTGTTGTTTTGTTTGTTTGTTTGTTTGTCTGTTTGTTGTTTTGTTTGTTTGTTCATTTGTTTGTTGGTTTGTTTGATTTTTTGTTTGTTGTTTTGTTTGTTTGTTTGTCTGTTTGTTGTTTTTTTTGTTTGTTCATTTGTTTGTTTGTTTAATTGTTTATTGTCTTGTTTGTTTGTTTGTCTGTTTGTTGTTCAGTTTGTTTGTTCTGTTTGTTCGTTGTTTTGCTTGATTGTTTGTTGTTTTGTTTTGTTTTTCATTTGTTGTTTTGTTCATTTGTTGTTTTGTTCATTTGTTGTTTTGTCTGTTTGTCTGTTTATTTGTTCATTTGTCTGTTTGTTGTCTGTTTTCTTTGTTGGCTGTTTGTTTGTGGTTTTGTTTGTTTGTTTGTTTGTTTGTCTGTTTGATTGTTTGTTTGTTGTTTTGTTTGTCTGTTTATTTGTTCGTTTGTTTGTTGTTTAGTTCGTTTGTTTTCTGTTTTCTGTTCGTTTGTTTGTTTGTTTGTACGTTTGTTTGTTTGTCTGTTTGTTTGTTGTTTTGTTCATTTGTTTGTTGTTTTGTTTGTGTGTTTGTTTGTTGTTTTGTTTGTTTGTTCATTTGTTCATTGTTTTGTCTGTTTTTTCATTTGTTTTGTTTGTTTGTTCATTTGATTGTTTTTTGTTGTTTTGTTTGTTTTTTATTGTTTTGTTTGTTTGTTTATCTGTTTTTTTGTTTGTTTGTTTTCTGTTCGTTTGTTTGTTTGTTTGTACGTTTGATTGTCAACAACATAACTCACAAAGTCAATGAAGAAACGGCCACAACCAGTCAGTCTGATGGAAGCGGAAACCTCTGAAGCCAATGTGGAAGTGTAAAAAACTGCAATATGTCGAGCGTCCACTAGAGGCAGGCTGCAAACACCAGGTCCCGTCTGAACAGCTGTTAAAAAGCATTTTGTACTCTAGAACAGAGTTACTGAACCCTTCTGGACCAGAGAGCCAAACTGTGGAAAAATACCTCTGCAGGAGCCACAATCTAAGTGGTGAAACATGGAAAAAAGGTTACACAGAGTTACACAGATGAATGATGGAACTAGGGCTGAACCATTTTCAACAATAATCTAACAATTAGATCTGCAATTTTTTCCTGCAATATTTCAATAGTGATTTGAAATGCGATTATTTAGGTTCCTCAGTTTTTTCTGTTGTTCAACAAACATCAGCCAGAAATCATTCTATATAATAACAAGTACAATATTAGAGAAGTTAAACTAGGGCAAAATTTAGAATAAAAATATCTTACTGCTATTTTGGCTCATAGAGCAAATTTGATATCAATTGTTTTATTGAAGGGGACGATCATTTCTCATATTCTTCTCATTTTGATGAAGAAAAATAAATGCATGAGCAAGAAAAGTAAGATTTTTGTAAAAAATAAAATAAAAACATACTTGAGGGTTTGAATAACAAAGCAGTGATAATCAACACGTGGCTCTTTTATGTCTTAATTCTAATTATTCCCCCAGAAAAACCTTAAAAAAGGGAACTTTTTTGCACTTTTTCACCCATTTAAGCTACCTTTTGCCATTGAATACCACTTTTTTCCTATTTTTTTGCCCATTTTTGTCACTTTTATCCCATTTTTGGCCCTTATCACCCTTTTCTCTCTGCATTTTCACCCATTTTAGCTACTTATTGTCATGAAATACCACTTTTTTTTCCTAGTTTTTGCCTATTTTAGTCACTTTCCACTCATTTTTTGCCACAGTTTTCCCACTTTTGTACCATTTTATGCCAACTGTAACTCACTTGTTGTCACTTCTCACCCATTTTTGCTACTTTCTGACCCTTTTCCTCCCCATTTTTGCCTCTTTCACCCATTTTTGCTGCTTTTTGACCATTTTTGCCACCTTTAGCTAATTGTTATTGCTACTTCAAGCTGTTTTTGCCACTTCTCACCACTTAGATTGTGGCTCTTGCAGAGGTATTTTTCAACTATTTGGCTCTTTGGTTGAGTAACACTGGTATAAAGCATAAAAAAGATTGTATCAAACTGGTATTTTGACACTTTAAAGGTTAAAGAAATATTGCACTGTCATATTGCGATTGAATCTAATTTGCGATGAATTGCCCAGCCCTAGATGGAGTCTAACTGGCTGCTCGTGGCTGTTCCTACATTTTTCATTCTTTCATCCCAACAGAAATGTCCAAAATTTTATAAACACATTTTTTCTTGTTCTAGATTTTGTTTCAGAAAAAAAATATGAGAAAATGAGACATTTTTACTTTATCTGAATTGGTTTAGAAACAAACGAAAATCAGGCTTAAAAAAAAGCATTTTTAAAAAATTAAATAATCAAAAATGAAGTGAAGGAATGAAACACAGATTTAAAATCTTCTGTTTGTTTTTCTGTGTTTGGATGAAATCTGCCGCTGTCGTTTCCTGACGGCGTGAGAGCGATGCAGACCAGAGCAGCAGAGTTTTAGTCCGTGATCCAGGACACAGCAGGGTCTGGATTCAGAGATCCCGGAGCCCAGAGCTGCTCAGTCCTGTGCTCCATGTTTGAGTCTTTCATTTAGATTATTCTGCCATGAAAGTATTTTTGTATATTTTTTATTATGAGTCATTATTTTATGTTTTTTCTGCTGTTTTTATTTTGGGAGGTTTAAGAATGTTTGCTGAGGATAAATCTACAGGATGCAGATGTAAAGCGGTGCAGAGTCAGCCCGCTGCTGTTGTCCTCTCTGTTGTTTAGTGACAGGAGCGAGGAGAGCGGGGGATGCGCAGGCAACAGGAGCATCTGACAGGATTTCTCTGTTTCATCTGAAGCTCTTTAGGAAAGTCTTCTTTCTTCTCCAAACTCGTGTTTCTGCACGTTTTTGACCTCCGTAGCCTCGGCGTGGGTCTGATTGTCCTCCTCTTCTCTGAGCTCACGTTGAGCTTCATGAACAGACGTGTGGGATTTTCCCACCGCTCAAACTCGGCCTGCTGTCTGAGAACCAGCGGCTGGCTGGCGTTGCGACTCCGCCCGGCCTCTCGTCGTCTCTGTTTGATCTCTGGAAGCTTCTCTGTGACGTGTCTTGGAGTCTGTGTTGCTCTGTTGAGCTGCCAGCCCGTGTTAACGCTCTGACGGGTGACTGGAGCCCCGCAGATGTGAGGAACATCAGGCTGCTAATCACTAACATGCTGTGGAGTGGTAGTGTGCAGGGATCGGCTAATTAGGCTCTGTTTGGGGAAATCAGGAGCAGACTTTAGTGTCAGAGTCTTATTTTATCTAAGAATGTCCTTAAACTGACTCCAGCACGTGTAACAGAGAGGTTAGCGGTAGATCTGTGCTCGGCGGGACTTCCTGTGTTTGTTAAAACGTGGATCCCTGCTGACGCTCCTCAAAGACGACAGACGACGGTCTTTAACTCTCATTTATAACTCAGTGCCTTCGTTAGGCCTCACAGTAATTTAACATTCTGATAATAATGGTCGTTTTCTAATGAGAGAGGATTCTATCCCCTCTGAGGATCAGTGGATGACAGAGGAACCAACTAGTCCAGATATTTAACAGGTATTCTCTTGTGTAGACCATAGTTCATCCTGTCACAGCCTCCTCTCTTTGATATGACCAAAGGCTTTTAATTTGAAAGGGAAAAAAGGAAATGCTGCTGCAGTCCCTCAGTATTACTGACACTCTGTTGGTAGTCAGTCATCGTTTCTTTTCTGATTTTCTCTGAACATTCAGACGTTGGAGAGTTTGGACACAGGGAAGCCCTTCCTCCAGTCCTTCTTCATCGATCTGGACGGCAGCATCAAGACTCTGAGATACTACGCCGGCTGGGCCGACAAGATCCACGGGAAGAGTCTGCCTGTAGGTGAGTGAGAGCGCCCCCTGCTGCTGGCTGCAGTCCTCTCAGAGACAAAATCGCTTCAGTTACTGAAACGTACATGATCTACGGCGGAGAATTAGGACCACACCAAGAGAAAGACACATAAAAGAGCTCTTTTTTTTGGCATTACAAGAATAAAGTCATAATATTATGGAAATAATCATAATATAACGAGAAAAAACTTGTAATATTATGAGAAAAAGGTCCTAATATTACAATAATAAAGTCATAATATTATGAGAAAAAAAGTTGTAATATTACGAGAATCAAATATTACAAGAAAGAAAGTCTGCCGTTAAAGTGAGCGTGTCAGCTTCTTGTGAAGCTATACTTTCAGTGGCGTGCACAGACTTTTTTAAGGGCAGGGGCCAAAAGAATAAAAAGGGCACATACAGCACGTTCTCGCCACTGAAGAGGGCACTTTAGACATGTTTATATGTTCTACATGTAACATAGGTTACATGTTCCATATAGCCTAAAAACAGACTAACTACACAGACTACTCAAGTTAGTTTGTAGTTAGGATCAGCATCCACAAGAACTGTGGAGATTCAACGCTGGACTGAGAAGAACACAGAAATAAATCAATAAATCCCCAGGGGGTCTGGGGGTCTCCTTTTCAATGAAGTAGATGCCATTTCCTGTATTCTAGTGCATTTTAACACCATATTAGCACCAGATAATCCAAACTGGTTCTGTAGATATAGTTCTGGCTCAACATAGATTAAAAAAGGGCCCAACATAAAAGTCAATGCAGCAGTAATGTTTCAGAGTATTTCTTGGTCCTAATGGTCTTCTGGAGTTTAGTGTGTTTTGCTGTGTGTTTTGGCTCCCAAGAGGGCACTTAAGTGCGCGTTTTTTAACACACACTAAAGTGCCATGGCGGACTGTCTTTCTTGTAATATTTTATTCTCGTAGTATTATCTTTTTTCTCATAACATTATGACTTTATTCTAGTAATATTACGACTTTATTCCAGTAATATTACGACTTTATTCCAGTAATATTACGACTTTATTCTAGTAATATTACGACTTTATTCCAGTAATATTACGACTTTATTCCAGTAATATTACGACTTTATTCTTGTAATATTACGACTTTATTCTAGTAATATTACGATTTTATTCTAGTAATATTACGACTTTATTCCAGTAATATTACGACTTTATTCCAGTAATATTACGACTTTATTCTAGTAATATTACGACTTTATTCCAGTAATATTACGACTTTATTCTTGTAACATTACGACTTTATTCTAGTAATATTACGACTTTATTCCAGTAATATTACGACTTTATTCTTGTAATGTCAAAAAAATGTATATTTTTTTCTCGTGGTGTGGCCCTAATACTCCGTTGTAATGATCAGCCTGTGGCTGAACATACTTTTTATTTTATAATTATTTTAGTTCTCAGTATTAAAACTAAAAACTGTAAATTTGAAAGAATGTCTGCAGAAAGGCCTTTAGGTTGATAACGGTGACACTCCTGATCTTTGTAGAAGAACCTTTATTTCCAAAAGAACAAATGTGTGTTTTTATTTTACTACTTCATGATTATGTGTTTAAAAAGAGAACTGCACACTTCTAAACTAACATTACTCTCTTTCATTACACCATTTATGGATTATATCATAACCACAATTGTAAATTATTCCCAAATCATGCAGCACCATTTTAAAAGAATAAAATTATAGTAAGGGGCTGCACAGTGGTGCAGGGGTTAGCACTGTTGCCTCACAGCAAGAAGGTCCCTGGTTCGCTTCCCGGTCAGGACCTTTCTGTGTGGAGTTTGCATGTTCTCCCCGTGCGTGCGTGGGTTCTCTCCGGGTACTCGGGCTTCCTCCCACCACCAAAACATGCTCATTAGGTTGATTGGTGACTCTAAATTGCCCGTAGGTGTGAGCGGCCTGGTTGTCTGTCTCTACGTCAGCCCTGCGATTGACTGGTGACCAGTCCAGGGTGTACCCCACCTCTTGCCCAATGACAGCTGGGATAGACTCCAGCCCCCCGCGACCCCTAACGGCATTGATCATCAACTGGCGGCCCGGGGGCCATATCAGGCCCCCAAAAGCTTCCTGTCCAGCCCCTGAAAAATCATTGAATTCAGAAAAGGAGGAAAAGAAGATGTTGTCCTTTTAAATGTATCCGCTGGCTGTAAATGTCTGCAGCTGTTAAATCCATCCCACAAGCAATTAATATTGAAAGTTTAGAATGACTTAACATTTGATCTGTTTTACAGAAATTTACTGTCATAATTTGTAGAGATTTAAAATTAGGGTTAAGGTTTGCAGAAGTGCTGCAAAAATGGACAGATAAAGTGGTGAAAAGATGTTCAAATGTGGCAAAAATTGGTTAAAGAGAGGAAAAGGGGCAAAAAGTATCAAAAATTGGTTACAAATGACAAAAATGGTTCAAAAAATTAACTGAAAAAAGAGGTTAAAAAGTGGCAAAAATAGAAGAAAAGTGGAAAAAATGGATAAAACAGTGGCTAAAAGGGGATAAAACAAGCAGGAAAAGTGGTTTAAATGGGTTAAAGAATGACTAATGTTGGGTTAAAAAGCACAAAGGGGTCAAAATGAGTTAGTACTGGTGCTAACCCTCTCTGTCTTCATCAGTAATGAAACGCCCACCGGTCCTCCGTTAGGATGCTAACGTCAGACTGTGAGCTAGGAGCGGCGCTGACGTTGGCGCTGTATGACACCAGCTGTTCTCCAATCATCTGTAAACGCTGTACAGGAAGGAGGCTAACAGGCTAACAACACATGTGAGTGTGTCTGTTTGTTAAAATCTCGTCTGAGGGCCCGTTTACAGGGTCTTCAGGGGTCCTCAGGGGCCTTCAGGGGCCCTGCCCTGTATGGAGGACTCCTGCTGCAGATGTCCCTTGTGGGTCTCCATAGGTCACCGTGGGTAACCGGGTTAATGACCGCTGCAGCAGAGCGTTGGCTCGTCCCGGTTCAGGATTGTCCCAGTCTGTGGGTGGTATCTGATCCCGCTCTGAAGACTTCCCCTTCTCGTCATGTCTCACTTTGTGTCGTCTCCACAGCAGAAGGACGGGCGTGGCGGCCTTTTCCTCCTGATTAGATCCTAAAGAGAGTGGCGGGACAAAAGAGGAGGAAGACCCAGCGAGCTGAAACGGTCTGAGAGGATTAACCGGTCAGCGTGGGCTCAATGCCTCACCGAGCCGACGCCTCTCTGACGCTGGCTCGCCACCGCCATCGGGACTTCAACTCAGAGAGGGTTTGAGTTTAACAAAGGTGCTGCAGGAGTGAACGCACTGAGGTCTGTTTTATGATGAAAACGATCCAGTGTGGAAATGTGGCGGATTAAAAACCATCTGCAGGTGTTTGGAAGATCAGAGCTGCAGAAACAAAGAGACAGGAAGTTCAGTTTATTCACAAAGTCAACAATAAAACAATTTCCTGCTCCAGAAAGGAGAAAACTAAAACTATCAGAATGATTTAGAATGACTGAGATGTCTCTAGGATAGACAGCTGAAATCAGGTGGATAAGGTCGGTGAAAAGAGCCGTGAGGCCTCCTCTAAACCCGCCCCCTCAGACGCCACCGTACCCGTCCTGTACGGGGATAAGCTGCCAGAGTCTCTATAAACAGCAGAGTTCTCAGATCTGCATGGTGAACCAGAGCGTCACTGCTGTCCCACTACACCGCTGTTCTGCTTTGGTACCGGCCCGCCTCCTCTCTCCCCCCTGTGACTCGCTCGGCGTCACTTCCATTAACCAGTCCCCTCATTCAGAGTCCCACACCGCCTCACCTATGAGATCAATGAGCCGCCAGCGCTCCCTCCTCACACTCACAGAAATATTTAGGCCTATTCTTAAGATTTATGTATTTCAATTACATATAAAATTTCCATCCATTTGAATGACTTAGATTTATCACAAACAGGCCGATAAACTTTATGTGCTGCATATTTGTCACTCAGATGTAAATGAAAGAATTAAGAATGAGATTTATGTGATAATACCAATAAACCCAATGTGTTTAAATGGATGAGCATGGATGTACTGAAGTCTGTATGGAAACCAGTCTCATTAATTTGAACTGAATGAATCTTGGTTGATCCACAGCTCATCATATTTAAACTATATTCACACATTTAAACTGATTAGATATAATTGTTTTCACAGTTAACAGATTTGTGCTGATTTAAAGGAATTTGAATTAAAACATTCTAAAAATTTAATCATTTGAATATAATCAAATAGATGTCAGTACTTAAAAATAAACTATGCCATGATTCATTTTTCTGAGTGCATTCACACCGTTCCACAGAACCGTCTGGGCCCCTGAAAACCCCCCGAGAATTCTCTCTGACACTTTTAACCCATTTTTCCTGTTTGTTGCTCTTTCTGTCACCTTTTTTTTTTTTTTTTGCCTTTTTCCCACCAGTGTAAAGTTTTAAAGTTGTCTCTGTTTTTTCTGCTTTATTCTCTGATGTGTGTTCGTCACGGCTCAGCTCTGACGTCTGGCGTTACCGTCCTCATGGTTTAGTCCAGTGTCCACATATACAGAGGACACTCACTTTTAAGAAAAGGCCGTACGTTTGTGCTGCAGCACTAAATAATGTTATGTTTTGTTGTGCATTGATCAGAGTGGTTAAAGCTGAAACAGCCTTGTAGCGCCACATTATGTAATAACACCACATTATGTAATAACCCTAACCCTAGGACTTAAGGTGGGCTCCAGGGTATACCCTACTACCTTGCTCTAACCCTAACCGCTTAGTGACTTACATAATGTGGCGTTATTACATAATGAATTAAAAATTTGTTACATTATTACATAATGAATTAAAAATGTATTACATTATTACATAATGAATTAAAAATGAATTACATTATTACATAATTAATTAAAAATGTATAACGTTATTACATAATGTGGCGTTATAACAAAATAAATTAAAAATGTGTTACATTATTACATAATGTGGCATTATTACATAATGTATTACATTATTACATAATGAATTAAAAATGTATTACATTATTACATAATGAATTAAAAATGTGTTACATTATTACATAATGCGGCATTATTACATAATGAATTAAAAATGTATTACATTATTACATAATGAATTAAAAATGTATTACATTATTACATAATGAATTAAAAATGTATTACATTATTATATAATGAATTAAAAATGTATTACATTATTACATAATGAATTAAAAATGTATTACATTATTACATAATGTGGCGTTATAACAAAATAAATTAAAAATTTGTTACATTATTACATAATGCCGCATTATTACATAATGAATTAAAAATGTATTACATTATTACATAATGAATTAAAAATGTATTACATTATTACATAATGAATTAAAAATGTATTACATTATTACATAATGAATTAAAAATGTATTACATTATTACATAATGAATTAAAAATGTATTACATTATTACATAATGTGGCGTTATAACAAAATAAATTAAAAATTTGTTACATTATTACATAATGCCGCATTATTACATAATGGATGGTCCTGACAGCCTGTCCCACAGGCTGTCAGGACCATCCCACAGTACCAACAAAAGCTGTCCAGGTACAGGTGACCTCGTCATCACTCATGCTGGCAGTCACTAAAAGTCTAATGCATGAAAGACTTCATAAAAGGCAAGAATAAAATACGGCAACCAGAATTAAAATAATGGAACCAGTATAAAACCAGGACAAATAAAACCATTATGGAAGCATGTGTGGATTTCCACTAACATTAACATCTCTGCCAGGTGACTCTAGGGTATGAAATAAAGGAGGTTTTAATAATAAAAGCACAGACGAGTACACTGATGTGGTGGTCCTGTTTTTAACAGTGACACGTCCGTTTTATTCTGTTTCAAACTACACAGACAAACGTTCTGCTGATATCTTTGAATCAAACTAATTTAGTTTCTGTTTTTATTCTCCAGATGAAAACTTCACCTGTTTGACCAAACATGAGCCTGTAGGAGTCTGTGGAGCCATCATCCCAGTGAGTCCAGAACCTTCTCTCTGTTATCACAGCTGACTAGCTGGGAGCGCTTCAACAACAGGGGTGTTTACCTGTCTACAGGTCAGGATGAAGAATCAGAGATCTCCATCTCAGTGGGTTTTTCATCTGTTTAAGTAATATAAAAAACAGCCTCAACATGAAAATTATGTTTATTTAAAGTATTTCTGAAGGTCTGTTCCTGAAGTCTGGTTCAATGAATCAGTCTGAATGAGAGCTACCTGTAGCACACCTGGGGTCCACTTCTACAGGTAGAGGTGTTCTACAGGTAGAGGTGTTCTACAGCTGTACTGTTCTACAGGTAGATGTGTTCTACAGGTAGAGCTGTTCTACAGGTAGAGGTGTTCTACAGGTAGAGGTGTTCTACAGGTAGAGCTGTTCTACAGGTAGAGGTGTTCTACAGCTGTACTGTTCTACAGGCAGAGGTGTTCTACAGGTAGAGGTGTTCTACAGGTAGAGCTGTTCTACAGGTAGAGCTGTTCTACAGGTAGAGGTGTTCTACAGCTGTACTGTTCTACAGGCAGAGGTGTTCTACAGGTAGAGGTGTTCTACAGCTGTACTGTTCTACAGGCAGAGGTGTTCTACAGGTAGAGGTGTTCTACAGCTGTACTGTTCTACAGGTAGATGTGTTCTACAGGTAGAGCTGTTCTACAGGTAGAGCTGTTCTACAGGTAGAGGTGTTCTACAGGTGTACTGTTCTACAGGTGTACTGTTCTACAGGTAGAGGTGTTCTACAGGTAGAGGTGTTCTACAGGTAGAGCTGTTCTACAGGTGTACTATTCTACAGGTAGAGCTGTTCTACAGGTAGAGGTGTTCTACAGGTAGAGGTGTTCTACAGGTAGAGGTGTTCTACAGGTAGAGCTGTTCTACAGGTAGAGGTGTTCTACAGGTAGAGGTGTTCTACAGGTAGAGGTGTTCTACAGGTAGAGGTGTTCTACAGGTGTACTGTTCTACAGGTAGAGGTGTTCTACAGGTAGAGGTGTTCTACAGGTGTGCTGTTCTACAGGTAGAGGTGTTCTACAGGTAGAGGTGTTCTACAGGTAGAGGTGTTCTACAGGTAGAGCTGTTCTACAGGTAGAGGTGTTCTACAGGTAGAGCTGTTCTACAGGTAGAGCTGTTCTACAGGTAGAGGTGTTCTACAGGTAGAGGTGTTCTACAGGTGTACTGTTCTACAGGTAGAGGTGTTCTACAGGTGTACTGTTGTACAGGTGTACTGTTCTACAGGTAGAGGTGTTCTACAGGTAGAGGTGTTCTACAGGTGTACTGTTCTACAGGTAGAGGTGTTCTACAGGTAGAGGTGTTCTACAGGTGTACTGTTCTACAGGTGTACTGTTGTACAGGTGTACTGTTCTACAGGTAGAGGTGTTCTACAGGTAGAGGTGTTCTACAGGTGTACTGTTTTACAGGTGTACTGTTCTACAGGTGTACTGTTCTACAGGTAGAGGTGTTCTACAGGTAGAGGTGTTCTACAGGTGTACTGTTCTACAGGTGTACTGTTGTACAGGTGTACTGTTCTACAGGTAGAGGTGTTCTACAGGTAGAGGTGTTCTACAGGTGTACTGTTCTACAGGTAGAGGTGTTCTACAGGTAGAGCTGTTCTACAGGTGTACTTTTCTACAGGTAGAGCTGTTCTACAGGTAGAGGTGTTCTACAGGTGTACTGTTCTACAGGTGTACTGTTCTACAGGTAGAGGTGTTCTACAGGTGTACTGTTCTACAGGTAGAGCTGTTCTACAGGTAGAGTTGTTCTACAGGTAGAGGTGTTCTACAGGTAGAGGTGTTCTACAGGTGTCCTGTTCTACAGGTGTACTGTTCTACAGGTAGAGGTGTTCTACAGGTAGAGGTGTTCTACAGGTGTACTGTTCTACAGGTAGAGGTGTTCTACAGGTGTACTGTTCTACAGGTGGAGGTGTTCTACAGGTAGAGGTGTTCTACAGGTAGAGCTGTTCTACAGGTAGAGGTGTTCTACAGGTAGAGCTGTTCTACAGGTAGAGGTGTTCTACAGGTAGAGGTGTTCTACAGGTGTACTGTTCTACAGGTAGAGGTGTTCTACAGGTGTACTGTTCTACAGGTAGAGGTGTTCTACAGGTAGAGCTGTTCTACAGGTGTACTTTTCTACAGGTAGAGCTGTTCTACAGGTAGAGCTGTTCTACAGGTAGAGGTGTTCTACAGGTAGAGGTGTTCTACAGGTAGAGCTGTTCTACAGGTAGAGGTGTTCTACAGGTGTACTGTTCTACAGGTGTACTGTTCTACAGGTAGAGGTGTTCTACAGGTAGAGCTGTTCTACAGGTGTACTATTCTACAGGTAGAGCTGTTCTACAGGTAGAGGTGTTCTACAGGTAGAGGTGTTCTACAGGTAGAGCTGTTCTACAGGTAGAGGTGTTCTACAGGTAGAGGTGTTCTACAGGTAGAGCTGTTCTACAGGTAGAGGTGTTCTACAGGTAGAGGTGTTCTACAGGTGTACTGTTCTACAGGTAGAGGTGTTCTACAGGTAGAGGTGTTCTACAGGTGTGCTGTTCTACAGGTAGAGGTGTTCTACAGGTAGAGGTGTTCTACAGGTAGAGGTGTTCTACAGGTAGAGCTGTTCTACAGGTAGAGGTGTTCTACAGGTAGAGGTGTTCTACAGGTAGAGCTGTTCTACAGGTAGAGGTGTTCTACAGGTAGAGGTGTTCTACAGGTGTACTGTTCTACAGGTAGAGGTGTTCTACAGGTGTACTGTTCTACAGGTGTACTGTTGTACAGGTGTACTGTTCTACAGGTAGAGGTGTTCTACAGGTAGAGGTGTTCTACAGGTGTACTGTTCTACAGGTAGAGGTGTTCTACAGGTAGAGGTGTTCTACAGGTGTACTGTTCTACAGGTGTACTGTTGTACAGGTGTACTGTTGTACAGGTGTACTGTTCTACAGGTAGAGGTGTTCTACAGGTGTACTGTTCTACAGGTGTACTGTTCTACAGGTAGAGGTGTTCTACAGGTAGAGGTGTTCTACAGGTGTACTTTTTTACAGGTGTACTGTTCTACAGGTGTACTGTTCTACAGGTAGAGGTGTTCTACAGGTAGAGGTGTTCTACAGGTGTACTGTTCTACAGGTGTACTGTTGTACAGGTGTACTGTTCTACAGGTAGAGGTGTTCTACAGGTAGAGGTGTTCTACAGGTGTACTGTTCTACAGGTAGAGGTGTTCTACAGGTAGAGCTGTTCTACAGGTGTACTTTTCTACAGGTAGAGCTGTTCTACAGGTAGAGGTGTTCTACAGGTGTACTGTTCTACAGGTGTACTGTTCTACAGGTAGAGCTGTTCTACAGGTAGAGTTGTTCTACAGGTAGAGGTGTTCTACAGGTAGAGGTGTTCTACAGGTGTCCTGTTCTACAGGTGTACTGTTCTACAGGTAGAGGTGTTCTACAGGTGTACTGTTCTACAGGTAGAGGTGTTCTACAGGTAGAGCTGTTCTACAGGTGTACTTTTCTACAGGTAGAGCTGTTCTACAGGTAGAGGTGTTCTACAGGTGTACTGTTCTACAGGTGTACTGTTCTACAGGTAGAGGTGTTCTACAGGTGTACTGTTCTACAGGTAGAGCTGTTCTACAGGTAGAGTTGTTCTACAGGTAGAGGTGTTCTACAGGTAGAGGTGTTCTACAGGTGTCCTGTTCTACAGGTGTACTGTTCTACAGGTAGAGGTGTTCTACAGGTAGAGGTGTTCTACAGGTGTACTGTTCTACAGGTAGAGGTGTTCTACAGGTGTACTGTTCTACAGGTGGAGGTGTTCTACAGGTAGAGGTGTTCTACAGGTAGAGCTGTTCTACAGGTAGAGGTGTTCTACAGGTAGAGCTGTTCTACAGGTAGAGGTGTTCTACAGGTAGAGCTGTTCTACAGGTAGAGCTGTGCTACAGGTAGAGGTGTTCTACAGGTAAAGCTGTTCTACAGGTAGAGCTGTTCTGCAGGTGTACTGTTATACAGGTAGAGTTATCCTACAGGTAAAGGTGTTCTCAGGTGTCTTTCTTCTTGTCTGAGGATCTGTCCTCTGGAGGTGAGACCTACGCCGTGCTTGAGTACGGGGTCCTCACCATGGAGTCCAGCTGTGATGTCTTAACGTCTCTTTGTATCTTATGTCCTCTGCTAGCGCCCTCTAGTGTCGTCACTGCCCTGGTAATTCAGCACCCCAGATGCTCTTAAAGCTACAGTACACATATTCATTTGTTCGTCTGATGTAAACATCACCAGACGTTCGTTCTCTCTCTGGGCAGCTACGCTAAAGTCTCTGTCACTCTGGAAACGAGCGGGGGTCAGCAGGGTCGCTGTTTGGCGTGGAGATCATGTAGTGAAATTCATCCCAACGGACGCTGTGGGATCCCTGAAGCTGGCATGCCAACAGCTCCAGTCTTTGTGAGAGGAAACACAAACTGCTGTGGACCAGTATTTTTAGAGGGTCATAGAAGTTAGGAGGTCTGGGCAGTAACGGAGCAGCCGTTAGACTGAAGGAAACATCAGACGTCAGAATCTTTGAATCCTGTTCAGTCCTGATCACTCAGAGATGACTCACCGCTCCGTCTGTCGTCTTAGAGAGGACGTGGATCAGGATCAGAGATAATCAGAGAGAAGATGATGATCTGTGCTGTTTGAGTCTCTGCTGTCGCTCCGAGAGCGATGAGTCAGCAAAACAACAGCATCGAAAACAAATGTTTGACTGAAGACAGAGCAGGCTTCATACAAGGAGCAGACAGAGTTAAATGTTTCTGAAGGACTCACAATCCTGAATCATAAATAAACACATACAACCGACTCCAAAAAAGCTGGGATGCTGTGTAAAAATAAAAACCAGTCAATGATGAAGAACAGAAACGACAGGTCAGAGGTTAAACTGAGATGTTTGAGCATTTCAGGAAAATATTAGCTCATTCTGAATATGATGGCAGCAACACATCTCAAAAAAGTAGGGACAGGTCCACGTTTACCGGTGTGTAGCATCCCCTCTTCTTTAACAACAGTCTGTAAACATCTGGGGGAAGAATGTTGTCCCATTCTTGTCTGGTGTAGGATTCTAGCTGCTCAACAGTCCTGGGTCTTCTCTGCTCCAAATGTTTTCTATTGGTGAAAGGTCTGGACTGCAGGCGGACCAGTTCAGGACCTGAACTCTTCTCCTGTGAAGCCATGCTGTTGTGATGGATGTGGTCTGTGGTTTAACATGGTCATGCTAAAATAGTCAAGGCCTTCCCTGACAGAGACGTTGTCTGGATGTGTCTCTAAAACCCTGCTCAACAAAAGAGCCAAATTGTTGAAAAATACCTTTGCAAGAGCAAACCTAAGTGGTGAAGCAAAAACAGCTTGAAGCAGCAATAAAAATAAGTTAAAGATGGCAAAAATGGGTGAAAAGGGGTGAGAATGGGGAGGAAAAGGGAAAAAGGGGTCAGAAAGTAGCAAAAAAGGTAAGAAGTGACAAAAAAATTAGTTATAGGTGACATAAAATGGTCTAAATGTGGCAAATAAAGAGTGAAAAGTGACTAAAATGGGCAAAAAATATGAAACAAGGGGTATTTGATGGCAAAAGCCAGCTTAAATGGGCAAAAAAGGAAAAAAGGGGAAAAAATGAGATAAAAGTGGCAAAAAGAAATGGCAAAAATGGGAAAACTAGGACAAAAGTGGTATTAAATAGCAAAAGGTTGTTTGAATGGGTGAAAAAGGGTACAGAAGTTTCCCTTTTTTAAGGTTTTCTGGGGGGCTGATGTTTGATGAGGGCCCCTGAGGGCCCCTTCAGCCTCGTCCCTTTTCTCCAGATCCTCTGAATCTTTGATGATATTATGGACAGTAGATGGAGGAGATTCAGAGTCTGAGGAAGATTTTTCTGAGATTGTCCAGAAGATTGCTCCCTCTACCCTCAGTCATGCTGACCTGTGCTGTTTCTCATTATCTAACCCTGTTGAAGACCACCCTGCTCCTCTTCTGTCCTCTCTAGTGGAACTTTCCTCTGCTCATGTTCGTGTGGAAGATCGCCCCGGCTCTGAGCTGTGGAAACACCGTGGTCCTGAAACCGGCGGAGCAAACGCCACTCACAGCGCTACACGTGGGATCGCTCATCAAAGAGGTCTGATGGTCCACACGTTCAAACAGATCACATGTATGGAGTCATTATGGTTGCAAAACTAAAGAGCACATTTCACTGATTTTGTTAGCATTGTTTAACTGAGTCAGATTTTATTGGAGGAAAATCAGTGAGTCATGATGAAAGTTCTGACTTTCCTGGACCTTTACTTGATTGGGCACTAAGAATAAGTGGGAATACTCTGGAGACTAACAAAGGAATAAAGAAATGGGGTAACACTGACTCATGCTGGCCTGTTTGGTTTTTTAATGATTTTTTTAAAATGAGAAATCCAGAACCAAGAAAGGAGCTGTTTCCTCATTACTGTTTTAAAATACAAGAACAAAACATGAAAAAATTCCTTCAGCTGTTTCAGGACGTTTATTTTGAACCAAGAACAAAAACTGGAAAATGATAAAAAAAAAAAAAAAAAAGCACAGTTTTCATCTCTTTTTTGTCTAACATTTTGTTTTATTTTTTCCAAAAGCAAAAAACATCATAACACGTTTATTTTTCTTCTCATTGTCTTTATGTTCTGAACCTTCGACAGAGAATTAGGGCCACACGAAGAGAAAAAAAAAAAAAAAAATTTTTTTGACATCATGAGAATAGAGTCATAATATTACAAGAACAAAGTCATAATATTTCGAGAAAAAGTAGTAATATTACGAGAATGAAGTCCTAATATTATGAGAAAAAAGCTGTAATATTACGAGAAAAAATCGTAATTTACGAGAATAAAATATTACAAGAAAGAAAGTCTGACATTAAAATGAGCAATGTTGAGCATGTTGTGAAGCTATACTTTAGTATCAGTTTCACAAATAAGGAAATTCTTCATCTTTTGGCACATCAGCATCAAATTATTATCAGTATCAGGAGAATCGTAGATCCGCAGCACCACGGCAGACTGTCTTTCTTGTAATATTTTATTCCTGTAATATTACGCCTTTTTTTTCTCATAATATTCCGACTTTATTCTCCTAATATTACAAATTTTTTCTCATAATATTACAACTTTTTTCTAGTAATATTACGACTATTCTCATAAAATTATGACTTTATTCTTGTAATATTACGAATTTTTTCTCATAATATTACAACTTTTTACTCGTAATATTCCGACTTTATTCTCGTAAAGTAAAAAAAATATATATTTTATTCTTATATTTTTTTTCTCTTCATGTGGCCCTAATACTCCATGGTATGATCCAAACAGAAAGATCAAAGAAAAAAAAAAGAATGTAACATTCTTTTTCCCTCAGACATGTGGCTTGTTCAGGTGTTGTGAGAAAGAATGTTACAGCCCCACTGTTCCATTCATTGATCTTACACAAAAATAATAAGCTTAAAAACAACTTTTTTCATTTATTCTTTTCTTTGTAGAAAACAAAAAAAGAGAAACAAAGCTGTTTTTCTTTTCCGTTTTTCAGTTTTACGGTGAGCCTCCTGACAGGCCGAGTCAGCGTTTTTTTTTTTTTTTTTACCATAACTGTGAAACAGCCGTTACTGATGTTGGATTTCTCATTTTAACCCATTAGCCGTGAACTACACTGACATTTCTCGTTCCTATCTGTGTCACATCAGTGTTCATTTTGTTGACTAATTATTTTCATTATAGTTTTTGTTAATAGCCTTTTTTCCCCTGATGAAAACGAGACAGTAACTAATAAAAACAAGTGCACATGGACAAGAACTAAATTAACTGACATTTTAGTCAACAAATGAAAATGAGACCAAAATGACTGACAGATCCTTTATCCACTCAGACCTGATTTCGTCATGTAGAAAGTAAGGGAAAGTTAGGCATATATCCAATCCTACTTTGTCTGTGTGGAAAGGTGTGATGAGATACGGGGGAGATCCAATCACAACTGCTTTTGCTGCGTGGTGGCGGGGTAAGGTGGGCAGAGATCCAATCAGTCCACTAAATTTACTGTAAATTTCGTCGACTAAAATGTTGGGAAGTTTCGTCAACTAAAACTAAAACCATTTAGACGACTAAATTGTGACTAAAACTAAATTAAAAAGTGCTGTCAAGATTACCACTGTGTCACATGTCCCCTCCCTCACTGCTCTGATTGGCTCTCTCCTCTCAGGCTGGTTTTCCTCCTGGAGTCGTGAACATCGTACCTGGATTCGGCCCCACAGCTGGAGCGGCGATCGCCGGTCACATGGACGTGGACAAAGTGGCGTTCACCGGCTCTACAGAGGTGTGTGAGTTTAACACGGTTTACTCTGTTTGAGGGGAGCTGCTGCTTTAAATATCGTCAGACAAGCCCCGCCCACTGTGGTCGCTGCTAGCTAAGACTTCTGATAAACTGTTACTGATCTTTGATTGATCAGATTCTCGGATAGACTTTCCTCAGTGAATAAAGACAGAGATACGGGAGCATGAGGAGAACTCTCAATTTATACAAACTGTTAAAACGGTTTAGAATGAATGAATTGATTGATTAACGATGTCTGCTAACATTAGCCTTCCTGCATCAACAGAAGGAGCTGAAGGACATGAGTTAGATGATCTGACTCAGACCAGCGTTAATGTCATTGAATCGCTCTTAACCACGCTAAAGGAACCAAGTTTAGGTCACAGTTTCAGTCAGTCTACCTTCAGGCACGTCCGTTTCCTGGTGGAACTAAATCAAAAATCTGGAGAAGTTCTGTTCGTTCCATTTTTTGAAAAAGACAAAAATATTTTTGGAACCATTTTCATTTCAGTCACAAAAACAAAAAAAAAAAACAGAAACAAAATTTAAACAATAGGCTCGGCCAGTCTCATTGTCTAACGGGAAGTCTGCCCAGCAACAGTGGCCTTAGGGGAGCTCTCTGATTGGTTGGTGATATCAAATATTGAAAGTTTGAATAAAAATCAGCTTTATCTCATGCCCATTACCCATGATGCATTGCGCTTGATTCCTCGTGTTTGTCCAGGTGGGTCAGCTGATCCAGGAAGCAGCCGCTAAGAGTAACCTGAAGAGAGTGACTCTGGAGCTGGGAGGGAAAAACCCCGCCATCGTGTTCGCCGACTGTGACTGTAAGAAATGCACCGCTCATCAGTTCAGCCTTTTTCTCCTCTTCTGCCCTCAGGCTCCGCCTCCAGGGCCGTCAGTACCCACTTTAACCATCAGACCCTCAGCTGTTTTAGCCTCTGTGGTCCATCAGTCCTTTGCACAGACTTGATCTCACATCTCTCCTGGACTACAGAATTAAAAATCATAATTCTGTGACAAAAAGTCTTCAAATATTCACATTTTAGAAAAACAATGTTTGCACTTTTGTGAATCTGAGTCATTATTTAAAGCAGTTCCAGTCTGCAGAGACTCTGAGGGACACGTCACGGCCTCTCTGTGTCTCTTTCTCTCTATCATCAGTCACTCAGGATCTCTGCTTCAGTTTATGAGTGTGTGCACATGCTCTGTGCAGCAAAGCATGATGGGACGACAGAACAGCTTCCTATTGGTTGTCACAGCCCAGTCGCAATGCATTCTGGGATACAAACAGACAATATGGCGGCAGGCCAACTGGCTAACTGCAGGAGCGATCAATGGATTAAAAATTGATAAAGACACAATATCAGAGTTACTGGTGTGGATTTAAACTTTAAAGACTCTGGAAAGTCAGCTAAGCTCCAGACTCACTGGAAAACATTCTGTAAGATCTACAAAGGCGAGGGGGGCGGCATTAGGTAGACAACGTGAGCTTTAGGAGGAAACAACAAGTAAGTGACTAAGATTTACAATTCAAAAGTTATTCAACTTTGAATAACACGTCTCTTTTTGTTGTACATGACATCATCCTCAGAGTTTAAATGTACAGCTGTGGATGAAATTATTGGCACCCCTGAATTTTTCCAGAAAATACATCATTTCTCCCAGAAATTGTTTCAATCACAAATGTTTTTGGTATACATGTGCTTATTTCCTTTATGTTCATTGGAACAACAAAAAAATCAGAAGAAAAAGAAAAAATTGACGTAATTTTACACAAAACTCAAAAAATGGGCCGGACAAAATTATTGTCACCCTCAACCTAATATTTGGTTTCACAACCTTGGAAATAAATAACTGAAACCAATGTCTTCCTATAACCCTCAACAAGCTTCTTACTCCTTTCAGCTGGAATTTTGGACCACTCTTCTTCTTCAAACTGCTCCAGGTCTCTCAGATTTGAAGGGTGCTTCTTCAACAGCAGTTCTGAGATCTCTCCATAGGTGTTCAATGGGATTTAGATCTGGACTCATTGCTGGCCTCTTCAGAACTCTCCAGCTTTGTCTCCAACCATTTCTTGGTGCTTTCTGAGGTATGTTTGGGGTCACTGTCCTGCTGGAACACCCATGACCTCTGACCCAGACCCAGCTTTCTGACACTAGGCCCTACATTGCGGCCCAAAATCTTTTGATAGTCTCAGATTTCATGATTCCTGTCACACAGTCAAGGCACCCAGTGCCAGAGGCAGCAAAATAACCCCAAAACATCCTTGAAGCTCCACCATGTTTGACTGTAGGTACTGTGTTCTTTTCTTTGTAGGCCTCATTCTGTTTTCTGTAAACAGTAGAATGACGTGCTTTTCCAAAAAGCTCTACCTTAGTCTCATCTGTCCACTAAATGTTCTCCCAGAAGGATTGAGGCTTACTCAGGGACATTTTTATAAACTCCAGTCCGGCTTTTTCTGTCTCTTTGGCAGCAGTGGGGTTCTCCTGGGTCTCCTGCCATAGCGCTTCATCTCATTCAGATGACCACGTATGGTCCCAGCTGACACTTTAGCACCCTGAGTCTGCAGGACAGCCTGAATCTGTGTGGAAGTTGACTGAGGATGTTTATCCACCATTCCAACTATCCTGCGTTGCATTCTTTTGTCAGTTTTTCTCTTCCGTCCACGTCCAGGGAGATTAGCCACAGCTCCATGGTTATAAACTTCTTGATTATATTACACACAGTGGACAAAGGAATTCAGGATCTCTGGAGATGGTCTTTAACCTTTAGATTGTTCATATTTTTACACTATTTTGTTCGGCCCATTTTTTGAGTTTTGTGTAAAATTATGTCAATTTTGTCTTTTTTTTTCTTCTGTGTTTTTGTGCACATAAAGGAAATAAACACATGTATACCAAAAACATTTGCAATTGCAACAGTTTCTTGGGGAAATGGTGTATTTTCTGGAAAAATTCCAGGGGTGCCAATACTTTCGTCCATGACTGTATGTGATATTAAATTAATCATAAATCACATCTATAAACACAGTCAGCTGACAGTCATCAGTTAATATGGTCACTAAGTAAACCGATACACCGGGGCTGTAGTGCCTCCATGTTTGTAGTTCACATCCTATCAGGTAGTTGTAGTCTGTGGTGCCCTCTAGTGGTGTCCTCAGTAACAAACATCACCTGTAGGCAGGTGAACAAACAATCATTATCTCTCCATCCTGTGTGCGACCTGTGCCGTCAAAGCCGTACTCTAGTCCGGACCGATCATGACCATAACCCTGGGGTTCCCGTGTTTGTGTCCACAGTGTGTGTGGCGGTGGAGGAGGTCCATAAGGGGACGTTTTATAACCAGGGTCAGTGCTGCACGGCAGCGTCTCGAGTCTTTGTGGAGGAGAGTATCTACGAGGAGTTTGTGCGTCTCAGCGTAGAAAAATGTCAGAAGATCGTAACAGGAGACCCTCTGGACCCCCGGACTACACACGGGCCTCAGGTGAGGACTGACCCCCCTTCATCAGACCATTTTAGAACAAAACCATCCCAGCATCACCTGTGGCTCTGACAGAACTAGTCTTCAGAAATGTGTCTCTAGAGTTCCACTGCTCCGAAACTGTGGTTCTCAACATGAGGGTCGGGACCCAAAAGTGGGTTGCCAAGCCGTTTTCAGTTTTTCAGATGTGTGTAATAATGTAGCAGGAAGTCCATGTGCTTTTATTTTGAAGGAATGCTTTTTTCCAGTCCACTCTGCCCCACGTTTCCTGAAAAACCTTTGATTTGAATGAAATGGCAGACGTGACTCTGGCTTTCTGAGGTTATATTTTCACTCAAATGTACGTCGCTTTGGAGAAAAGCGTCTGCTAAATGACATTGTAACATTGTAACACTCGTGGCGTTTCTGCAGATCGATCAACAACAGTTCAACAAGATCATGGATCTGATCGAGAGCGGGAAGAAGGAGGGAGCCCGGCTGGAGCTGGGAGGAGCTGCCCTGGACGACGAGGGCCTCTTCATCCAACCCACCATCTTCTCCGGGGTCAAAGACCACATGAGCATCGCCAAGGAGGAGGTTAGTTTTCATCGATCCTTCTCTTGTTGTTGTCTGTGAATATGAAGGTGAAGTCTCTGCCCACACCAACCCTACTAGATCTGAACAGCAGGGCCACAACATGCTTTACAATCAGGAGAGGACATCACACATCCACTAAACACCCAGCGGACCCTGCTGGTCAGAGATACAGAGGGGCTGACTCTGAGAGGAGTGGGACCCCTGCGGTCCTCCTGGTCCAGACTGTGGTGATTTGGTTCTGGTATCTGAAGTCTGAGTCGTCTCTTGCTTTGCTGGTCAGAGGCATTTAGTGCTGTTAAAGGGATCTCCCCTCAGGGACAGCAGTAGTTTAAGAGTCTGACATGGTGGTGGGTTTGTGAGAGTGAAAGACTGACACCTGGTGGAATAACCGTGAAAACACAGGAGGGACAGAGCCTGAGAGAAAGGAGGGCTCTTTACCTACCACTCTTTTGGCCTCCCTGCAGCTTCATGTCACATCCTTGCTGCTTCTCTGCTCGGCTGACTGGGAAATCATTCTCCCTCCATCATGATGAAGGATCTTTCAGTGCCTTAAATGCACCTGGATGGGGTGAGGATGAGGAGAGAGGAGGCATGGAGGAGCTCAAATGAAGAAGCACCAGTGTTTTGGGCAGACACGTCCTGAGGAGAGGATGTCTGGGCTGACTGTCTTACCCTGCTGCGACCTGATGGCAGAAAAGAGGAGGATGAAATGATAGACGGTTTAATGAATGTTTGATGGTTGGACTCCTCATGTTTCTCACACTGGCGTCCTGAAAACCCTTATTTTAACCTCAGTCTGAAATGCTTTGTTTTTGCTGCTGTCTCTTTAACACCCCCCCACAGACCTGCTTTCCTCCAATTGGCTGATTTTCTGGAGGCTGGCCGGCGGCAGGACTCATTGTTTTGTGCCCGCCCCCTCTAAATGTGGCTAATGTTGTTATGCTAGTAGTTGAAAACTTTGAATGAACCGGTCCGACTGAGTAAAATATGGCCCGGAGTCTGACCCTGATAGTTTGGAGAGAGAGGGGGAAGAAAACCAGCAGCAGTGAAGGATAGAGCAGGACGTATCTGTTTGCTAAGTATTACTGTGTTGTGCGGGCACAAAACATTGAGTTCCGCTGCTGGCCAGCCTCCAGAAAACCGGCCAATCGGAGGAAACAGGGGGGTGGGGTGTTAAAGAGACAGCAGCAAAAATGAAGCGTTTCAGACGGAGGTTAAAATAAGGGCTTTTCGGGACGCCAGTGTGAGAAACAGGAGGAGTTTTTTGAGCTGTAAATGTGAAGCTACTACGTGGGTATCAGAGAGATGTGTAAAGCTTTGAAAAAAGGCATAATACCCCCACTTTAAGGTCACACTTCAGCTCTCAGTTTCTTACTGCGACACAGGTCTTGCCCAAAGGCACAATAAACATCTTATTTTTGGCAAATCGCTTTTTGATTTACTAAAAAACAAACGGCAGCATCACAGTAACTCTAACGTGACCAACAGACCGACAGTGGTCACTACATCGCATCAAACTGCTGCTAGTTGAGCCAGTTAACATGTAAACAAATAACGCAAACTTTATTTTATTTTTAATGAAAGAAAACAACAATCAACACATTATGAAAGCCTTAGCGACTGGGGAGAAAAACAGCCCACCTTTCATTTTGAACATGTTCCTGAGAGCTTATAAATGTGAAAACACACGGCGGGTATTCTGTCGTGTTTCTGTTCGTGTGTGAAAAGCCGTATTTTAAAAAGTGGCGCTGATATTTACAGAGCCTGGAAGCTCTGATATCAGCCGGTGTCGGCCCCAGTGCCTTACGTTTCTCAGCTGGTGGAGCTGCTGTTAGGCTTTCTGGTGACTGACCTTTGACCCCTGCTGCTGCTGCTGACCCGTGTCTGAGCTGGATCACTTTTTCTGTGAAGCCATCGCTCCATTTTTCATCATCAGATGGCTAGCAAACTAAAGAAAGTTTTATTTCTTTCTCTTGTTTCTGTTTCCTGCTGTTACTGAACAGAAGCTCACTCACGGTTCCGATCGTACAAACTCAGCTGATACGACCAATTTTGGTCAAATAATGAAGCAGAAAACAAATAAAACCCCTCCCTGTCTGAAATCATGGAAATTAATATTAACTATGCGTATTTATATTTTTACAAAATGATTTGCCAACCCCCAGAAATCATCTTGCGACCCCCACTGGGGTCGGGACCCCAGGGTTGAGAAAGGCCAAGCTACATAATGTACTAATGTCCGTCCTCTGCTGACGTCCCCCCTCAGATCTTCGGTCCTGTCCTCTGCATATTCAGCTTCCAGACTCAGCAGGAAGTGATCGACAGAGCCAACAGCTCCCGGTACGGCCTGGTGTCTGCCATCTTTACCACCAGCATGGACCGAGCTCTGGGCGTGTCTGCAGCCCTGGAGACCGGCACCGTGTGGTGAGTATGGGGAATCATCCGCACGCCGAAGGACGGCTCTACCTCTGCTCTAAAACCGGTTCTCAACTGGTGGGTCAGGGCCCGAGGGGGGTCATGAGGTTCTTTCAGTGGGTCCAGAACTGGTGCCTAGAAAAATATAGTTTATGTTCCCCTTAAAAGACCAGTCTACATCTTACATCAACATCCAGTTTACACCAGTCTGATCTTAAAATGACGTTGCAGAGCCTGTGAGACTGGATAGGAGTATCGATAAGCTAATACATTATTGATTTTCAGTTTTAGAAAAATACCGAACCATGTCCTATTGTTGTGCTCTAGACCACATCATCCAGGACCAAGACTTACCCAAGACCAAAGTGTGCCAAGACCAAGAAAGGATCAAGACCATAAAAATCCATTTCAAAAACCCATGACAGGGTTGATCAGTTAAAGAGCATTCTCTCTTTAATTTTAGTTTTCTTTTTAATAAATCTAATAAATAAACATGCAAAAATCTACAACCTTAACTAATTTGTTCAACTTCTAGTAAAAAATAAATCCGTCTATATATTTAAAAGACACTGACAAGTCTGGATTTATTTGAAATATCTGAAAATGAGATGTGGATCTAGATTAGTCAGGTGGATGAGGCCTGAAGAGTTCAGAGGGATTTCTGACTAGAAATAAGACGGACTGATGTCTGAGTGTTTGCAGGTGTAGCTTTTTGTTATTTCCGCGAGTTTTTCTCCTTATTATCACATTGATGAAGTCAAAGAACAGATCAGTGCTGGTCTACTCTGGTCTACATGGAAAATCCCAAGACCGAGACATTCAAAATGTGGTCTCGAGACTGGTTTCAAGACCAAGACTGTTCTCGAGTACTACAGCACTACTATGTCCCCGTCCCTTAGGGGTGGGAAAAACATCTATACAGCATAGTTATCATGATATTTTGTCTGGTGATATATTGTATCGTCTCATCCACCAAGTATCGATTTTTCAAAGTAATTTCTAATATGAACTGAAACCTACGATCACGGAAAATAAAATCCATTTTTTTTCGACAATTGTTTGTCCAGTGAGGTCAGCAGAGGTGACGTCATAGAGCAGAAGAAAGTTAGTAACAAACATGGCGGCACCAGGGGGAGGACGTTAGGAATGCAAGCAGGGCACGAATGAGACGAACATGACACATGAGGCTAGCAAGAAGTGCTACATGGAAATATAATCCTGCAGAAATACAAACATGAGAGCAAGGCTAATGCTAGATCAGCTCAACAGTTGAAAAAGTGGTTTAAATCTCTATATATCATAATATATGGTGTAGTAATAATTACTGTATTGCAAAATGTTTAAAATCGCAATAATATTGAATCGTGACCCGAGTATCGTGATAATATTGTATCGTGGGGCCACTAGTGATTACCATCCCTACTACTAAATGAAAATGGACTCTTAGGTCAGTTGTCTCATATTAGTCCTCACAGACTGATGATCTCAACTGTAACCTCCGCTAGAGCAGTGAATTCAACCGTTGTGGTTTATTCAGATTAATCCTGAAGAAGGACAAACGCGTCCGCTGTGGACAGTCCAGAAAATTAGATGGTGTTCTCCTGATGAGCCACACTGTTCTGCATGATATTATTCTGTACTGAACACAGATCCACTTCATCTGAGAACTCATCAAAGTCCGCTACGGCTCTGCTAGACCCTGGCCTGGCTGTCTTGGTGTTTGTCGCTCAGCTGTCATTCTACATTACCTTACATTCTGCATAAATAAAACCACAAGAGGGGTTCAGTGGCTCTAAACGTCCCGTAGACGGGCTTTGTGTGACATCATCCACATTGATCAAATGAATGTTCACCGCCTAAATCAGCCACGTGTCACGTAGATGAACAACCCCAGCACCGAACAGGAAGTAGGTGAGTTAGTGAGATCACTTAGAGTTTATATTAAAGGATGCTTGACAGTAGATCTAATAGCTGATAGGGAGAATGTTTATTTTTTAAAGATGTGCAAACCTCTAAAATGTAGTGATCTTTCTGTCTTTGTGAAGGATAAACTGCTACAACGCCCTCCATGCACAGGCTCCTTTCGGAGGATTCAAGATGTCAGGAAACGGACGAGAGCTGTAAGAAACATCCCTGTGTCTGCTGATGTTGTATCTGTGCCGGCTGTACGACCTCTGACCTCTGCTGTCGTCTCTGTGCTCTCAGAGGGGAGTACGCCCTGGCCGAGTACTCGGAGGTGAAGGCGGTGACCATCAAGCTGAACGAGACGCTGTGAGGAGAGGAGGGACGGCCCTGTGAAACATCAGGATAAAACACAGACGCCTTCACAGCACACACAGACTCTGGACGGTTAGCAGACGGCATCATGGGTGACGGCGGTCAGAGGATGGAGCTAGGCGGTCTGGTTATCTGAGGGTCTAATCATGTACTGATCTATTTATAAGGGATTTTCACACTATACAGTTTTTCCTACCATACCTGAGCACCCCCCCCCCTGCTTTAGCATCAGTAGCACGGTTCCCTTAGAGAACACTGGTCTAGAACTCAGTCTGATACAGCAGGAGGAGGAAGGGACGTGGTTACAGGGTGGAATGTTTACAGGATGACATCATCCAAGGCTGAGGATGGAATGTTGGTGAAGCCAGGGATGTTGGGGGCTTTTCCCCTCTATTTTTGCCAAATAGAAGGCCATAGTTGACAGCTTCTGTAAAAGTGGGTGGAACAGGCAAGGAGCGAGGGTTTCACTTTTACAAAAGCACAGTCAATGGGGGAAAGATTATCACTAGAAACAGTCCTGTTGACATGAAAACATGTAGGACGCCAAGGTTTCATCACGGGCCCAGTGTGCCACAACTTTGGGCTGGAGAGGCGGTGGCTAGAGTCACGCTCGATGAATTTTCACACACGGTAGCCAAGGTCAAGCTCGACGGCAGTTCTTTTGTCCTGGCCTTTCCACCCCTGGTGGTACGTCCGGGGACTGCTGGCAGTTTTTTCATCCACAGCAGGGCTAGGGGCTTATGGCAACCCTACTACCAACGACAAGCATTTCCCAGCTTTTTTTTGTGAAAAATCTCAAGTCACCTTTGTCAAAGTGTCCTGCATAAAAACACTCTAACATTCTACGTCCTTACGACTGCAAGGAAATTCAGATAGTAACAGGGTTTACAGGATAAACCTCAGTAGCAGTCTCTTCAAACAATTAAAATGCCTGTATTTGAATGGAATGGTCATGTAGACCTCTAAAACACGCCTTGATGTATTTCGGCACACCTGCTGAACTTAAAAAAGCCTGTTTATTGGCTGATGTGATTTCAGGTAAAAAGGCATAAAAGACTGTGTAACGCCACATTATGTAATAATGTAATGCATTTTTAATTCATTATGTAATAACGCCTCATTTTGTAAGCCACTAAGCGGTTAGGGTTAGGGCAAGGTAGTTGTGTAGGGCATACCTTGGAGCCCACACTAAGTCCTTTGATTAGGGTTATTACATAATGTGGCTTTACAAACCATTTTTATTACTCATACAAATGACAGAAATAATGATATGCAGATTTACAGTAATTCTTTATTGGTTTTAATAATTTTGAAAGTGACCTTCCCCTCTCTAAAAGTGTGGACTTTGTAATTTTTGAACTGATTATTTAACAGTCTGGGGACTTTACCTAATCTTGAAGGTCACATGTTATGCAAAATACACTTTTTCAGGCTTTTCTAACAAACATGGACCCCAACCTGTTCACAATCCCCCCTAGAATCAGAATAACCCATTCCCCACCCCCTCTCTTTCTCCATCATTCAGAAAATGTGTGCTGAAACAAGCTGTTCTCAGATTTTACCCTCATGATGTCATGTGGGGAGTTAGCCCCACCCCCAGGTTCGGTTGACCCTCCCCACTTGGAAGAAAGATCCTTCTCTCAGCTGCCAGCTGAGAGAAGGATCAGGAGAGCCACATCCATTTCCTGAGTGGGGTGGAGTCAGGGGCGGAGTCAGACAGCTCATTAACATTTAAAGCCACAGACACAGAAGCACCTGGTTCTGAGCAGGGCGGAAACAGAGGGGGGGTTTTAGACATGCAGATATCAATACTGGAGTGTTTTTACAGCAACAAACTTCAAAGGCATGTTTTGGGGACCTCTGAGACTGATATAAACTTGTCTTAAAGGGTTAAAATTAATGACCTTTAACCCATGAAGGTTCATACCTAACCTTGATCATTGAGCATATTAGCTTAACCTTTACCCTTGGAGGATTGTACCTTAACTTAACCATTTAAGGTTCTTGCCTAAGCTTAACCATCGTAGATTTATGCTTACTCTTAACCACTGAAGTGTCTCTCTCAACTTTAACCTTTGACATTTCATGCCTAATGTTCATCATCATTCCCCTGGTAATATGCAAGGACATCCAGAGCACTACCTGGGTTGTGTCAGTCCTCTGTCAGGCATCCTACTCCCCACATCTGCACCTTACGTCAGCCTCAGTTTTTGGCCCAAACATGTCCAAAAGTTCTTCACAGCAATGTACGTGTTCTAATATTGACCGAGAGATGAAGTATTGTGATTGGTTTGTAAATCCACCATGAAGAAGACAGAAGAAGCAACAGCCAGCGTTAGTTTCTGCTCCACGGGGATAGAAGAGTCCATCCTGCTGCTGCAGATGTTTCTCTGGAACACCAACGATGACCTCGACGTCCTTCCTCATCTATTGTGGAGCTCAGAGGAGGAGATGGGCCCATGCTGCATGGTTACAGCGGTTTTTAAAGAGACAGGAGACTCACTGACAAGTTACCTGTACTCGAGCATGGCTGTGTTCTCATCCTCCACATCCATGCCCGAGTAGAAATCATGCCTGAAACCACTTCCTTCGGCAGACTCCATCACCGTGCCTGAGTACAGTCCGCTTGTGTTCCTACTGACTTCATAAACTGGACATGTGATGCTCCGCGGGCTGGCTGACCATGAGATAGAAACGATGGAGACCATCGACACGAGGACAGTTTTAACTAATCAGTGACTTCATGATCCTCTGGAGCAGCGGTTTTCAAAGTGTGAGGCTGGCCTCCCCTGGGGGGCGCCACAGAGCTTCAGGGGAGGCGCAGGACCATAAACCAGAAAAAAAAGGTGATTTGCTCTGCTAACTTCTGCTGTGCATGGAGGAAAATGAACAAACTTATAGTAAGTTTAAGGCAGTGATACTCAGCGTGTGATCATTAGTGGCTCTGTGATGTCTTCATTTTAGATATTATTCCCCCAGAAAACCTGAAAAAAGGGAAACTTTTTGCCCCTTTAAACCATTTTTTGACACTTGCTGCCCATTTAAGCATCTTTTTGTCACTAATTACCACTTTTTTCTAATTTTTGCCCTTTTTCACCATTTTTTCCCTTATTTGCCCATTTAAGCATCCTTTTGTCATTTAATACCACTGTTTTCTAATGTTTTGCCCTTTTTCAGCATTTTTTTTTTTTTGCCATTTTTCATCCATTTAAGCATCCTTTTGTTACTAAATATGACTTTTTCCTACTTTTTGCCCATTTTTGCCACTCTTGACTGCTTTTTTTACTAATTTTTTTGTCACTTCTCACCCATCTTTTTTCACTTTTTATCCCCATTTTCACCCATTTTTTTGCTGCTTTTTGACCATTTTTGCCATCTTTAACTTACATTTATTGCTACTTCAAGCTGTTTTTGCTCCACCTCTTAGATTGTGGCTCTGTCAGAGGTATTTTTCAACAGTCTGGCTCTTTGGTTGAGTAATGCTGCTTTAAGGATTATCAGAGCAGAATAATCAGGTAGTATTGGCAATAAATTCATCAATGAAACCAAATAACTGATTACCTGGTAAAGACGGATGTTTAAGAACATTTGCAGACCAAAATATCAAAGATATAAAAATGTTAAAAATATTTGAAATCAGACATAAATGTTTGAAAATATGGCTAAGTTTTTTTTTTTAAAATCTGAATCTTTATGTGGGTGGGGGTCCACTGAAGGAATAATTTCCTCTTAGGGGAGGCTCACTCTCACACACTTTGAACACCCCTGCTCTAAAGGCAGCGTCCTAGTCTGGTCCATCTTCATTATGAAGATTCTTGTGTAGTCCATGATTCCACTTGGCTCATGATGCCGTCATGTTAGGTTCACTGTTGACTGCTTGCTCTCACTGGCTGTTGCAGGTTTTCCTTGCAGCCTGATCTGGAATCATAAACTCGAGCATGTTTGATTTTCATGATTCCAGATCAGGAAGCATTTTGTCTTCTTAGGGATCAGTCAAACAATCCTGTTGTATTCACGTGTGAGGATTATTTCATCAAATGCTGAGTCCAGTCTAAGGGCCGGTCAGGCCCAGAATCTGACCCTGAATTGTCTTGTGTGAAGCCAGCCCTGATTTCTGGAGTTCCCTCACTCCTCTCCAGCTCCTCTGTCTTGTCCAAATGTTGCCAGTAATTCTGTGCAATTCAGACAGCGCGCAGAAGTTTGCCTTGAGTTTTTATGGTAATTAAATACAAGAAATGTGCAATGTCTGGTGTCTTGTTCCTTTTCCCAGTTCTGTGGGCGTGGTTTGAACAGGTATTGTTTGCTCGGTTCTGGAATCAAATTCCAAACAGCTGATGTGTCGATCCTACTACAGCTGAAAATGCTCCAGAAAGGCTCTTTTTGTGGATTAACGACATTTATAGAGGTTATTTTCAGCCGCTGATCTGGCAGCATGGTAACAGCAGTTTTCTCTGATTGGTCAATGTTTGATAATGTTTACAAATAACTGTGAACTCACAACCTCTGTGAACAGTGTTGGTGCCTTGGTGTTGGCAGACTAAGGTCGTTTTCACACCTGATAGTCCGGGGGACTCGGTCCACTTTGGAGCGGAAATCTTTCCTGTGGTCAAATGGACCAAACCGTCTGAACACCTACGAGCTCTGCCCACTAGGGACGCTGTTGTCACAAAACAAACGGCGACCAAGAAGAAAAGGTGTAGGACAGAGGTGTCAAACTCAATCACAGTAGGGGCCGGATTCTGGATTCAGGACTAACCTGAGGGTCTAACAGGGTCACCTCTATAACCAGAAACTGTCAACCTTGTCTCACCAGAAATAATATATATATATATATATATATATATATATATATATATATATATATATATATATATATATAGCACTGATGATAAAGGATTCAGACATTTACAAAGTTAAAAAGATAAGTTTAAAGGCTCACAATCTGAGAAAAGTAAATTTATTAGTTCATAAAGGTCAAAACATGAAATTGAAAAATGTTTTTTTAAAGGCAAATATATTAGAATGAAGTCAAAATCATGAGTTTAAAAGGTCAAAATATGAAATAAGATTTGTAATCATGAAATTAAAAGTAAAAAATGATTCAAAATTAAAATTGTGAGTCTAAAAGGTCAAACTATGGGATTATGACGTCAACGTTTGGAGTTGAAAATATGAAATAAAATACAAAATAATTAGTTGAAAAGATCAAAATATGACTTAAAAAAATTGAATTATGAATCTGAAAGTTCAAAATATTATATTAGAAGTCAAAATTATGAGTTGAAATGCTCAAAGTATGAAATAAAAAGTCAAAATCCTAAGTTTGAGTCCTGATTGTGAGATGTTAAATTGAAAATGGGAAACTAAAACACAAATTCATTTCTTTCCCCACATTCCTGACTACTTATCTAAATATTTTTACTTTTTCAGATTTCATGACTTAACAAGGATATCTTAAATCATAAGGATAAGTTCACATTTTTATACTTGAGGAAATCTGCAGACCTCAGACTGATGGGACAGTTAGAACAGAAATATCAGATCATCATGTGGGCCGGATTTGGCCCCCGGGCCTTGAGTTTGACACCTGTGGCACAGAAACCGGAACTCCATCTCTTTCTGCCGGTCCTTTCTTTCACATAAACAATGATAAAACACAGAATTCACACTGTCTCTGGGTTTCTGCTCTTGCATTGTGACATAATGAGCAGCCAGTGAGGCGGTGAGCTGTCCAATATGTCATTTTTAACATGAGATGAATAAATCAGCACTGACTACGATGTGTTGCTATGGCTACACAGATGCAAGCGAGGTACCGACATGTATTTGAGTGTATTAAATCACATGGCATCCATTTATCATTACGCTTTATGCCACTTCCTGCCTTTGGTTCACAAGTTGATCGGCTTTGCTTTCACACTTCTAATGAACCGCACCAGGGTTCGTTTGGAAGCGGACCAAGACCCCCTGTTTTCAAGTGGACCAGAGTCCGCTTGTTTGGTCCTCACCAGAGTTTGTTTGAGCTTTCACACCACTCCAAACAAACTGGACTATCCGGGAAAACAGACCAGAGTTTGTTTAAAGTGGACCAAACAGCTCTGGTGTGAATGCACCCTAAGCCTAAATCAGAGTAATGGCATTAGAATCTTTAGAACTAAAACAGGATTAATCAACACTGATAGAATGTACATACGATTGTTGTTCATCTGATCCTTTACATGAAGTTTGACAATGTGTGTGTGTATACTGTATACTGATTCTGACGCGTGTGCCCCTGTATGAAGGATGCATGAACAGAATCTCTGTTTGATAGCCAGCTAAGGTAACACTCACCAGGATGGGAAAGCTTATGACCTGGAACAGCATCGACGGTGCACTGTCACATGGACACAGTGGAAAACATGTCTTTCTACTTTTTCTCACATTAGTTTGTATTTAAACTGATTTTGGGATAAATGTCTTTTTTTCAATCAGCCCTGTGTGATGTTTTTTGTCCAAACCAGCACCTGTACTCCTGAAGAAAAAACCTTCATGTTCAGCACTGTTTGGCATTCATGAGATGTTTTGCCTAACCGTATCCCTTATCCTCTAATCCAGAATTTCCCAAACATTTTTCCTCGGAGCCCCCCCGACATGTACCTAAGAAAAGCAGAGCCCCCCTATGTGTAACTGAGAAAAGCAGAGCACCCCATACATGTACCTGAGTAAAGCAGAGCCCGCCCCCCACGTGTACCTTAGAAAAGCAGAGCCCCCCTACATGTAAATAAGAAAAGCAAAGCCCCAACTACTTGTACCTGAGAAAAACAGAGCCCCCCTACATGTACCTTAAAAAAGCAGAGCCCCCCTACATGTAAATAAGAAAAGCAGAGTACCCATACACATGCATGAGAAAAGCAGAGCCCCCCTAAATGTACCTGAGAAAAGCAGAGCCCCCCTTCATGTACCTGAGAAAAACAGAGCACCCCACACATGTACCTGAGAAAAGCAGAGCCCCCCTACATGTGCCTTAGAAAAGCAGAGCCCCCCTAAATGTACATTACAAAAGTAGAGCTCCCCCTACATGTACATTACAAAAGTAGAGCCCCCCTACATGTACCTGAGAAAAGCAGAGACCCCATACACATGCCTGAGAAAAGCAGAGCCCCCTAAATGTACCTGAGAAAAGCAGAGCCCCCTAAATGTACCTGAGAAAAACAGAGCACCCGCCTACATGTACCTGAGAAAAACAGACCCCCCCATAAATGTACCTGAGAAAAACAGAGCACCCCCCTACATGTACCTGGGAAAAACAGAGCACCCCCCTACATGTACATGAGAAAAACAGAGCACCCCATACATGTACCTGAGAAAAGCAGAGCCCCCTTCATGTACCTGAGAAAAACAGAGCACCCCACACATGTACCTTAGAAAAGCAGAGGCCACCCCCTACATGTGCCTTAGAAAAGCAGAGCCCCTCTACATGTGCCTTAGAAAAGCAGAGCCCCCCTAAATGTACATTACAAAAGTATAGCCCCCCTACATATACATTACAAAAGTAGAGCCCCCCTACATGTGCCTTCGAAAAGCAGAGGCCCCCTACATGTACCTGAGAAAAAGCAGAGCCCCCCTACATGTAACTAAGAAAAACAGAGCCCCCCTACATGTAACTTAGAAAACCAGAGCCCCCCCACATGTACCTATGAAAAACAGAGCACCCCATACATGTACCTTAGAAAAACAGAGCAACCCATACATGTACCTGAGAAAAACAGAGCATCCCCTACATGTACCTGAGAAAAACAGAGCACCCCATAAACGTACCTAAGAAAAGCAGAGCCCCCCTACATGTACATGAGAAAAGCAGAGCCTCCCCTTTACGTACCTAAGAAAAGCAGAGCCCCCCTACATGTACCTGAGAAAAGCAGAACCCCTCTTCATGTACATGAGAAAAGCAGAGCCTCCCCTTCATGTACCTGTGAAAGACAGAGCCTCCCCCTCATGTACCTGAGAAAAACAGAGCACACCATACATGTACCTGAGAAAAGCAGAGCCTCCCCTTCATGTACCTGAGAAAAGCAGAGCCCCCCTACATGTACCTGAGAAAAGCAGAGCCTCGCCTTCATGTACATTAGAAAAGCAGAGGCCCCCTACATGTACCTGAGAAAAACAGAGCCCCCCTACATGTATCTAAGAAAATCAGAGCCCCCCCCTCATGTACCTATGGAAAACAGAGCACCGCCTACATGTACCTGAGAAAATCAGAGCACCCCATACATGTACCTAAGAAAGGCAGAGCCTCCCCTACATTTTCCTGAGAAAAGAAGAGCCCCCCTACATGTGCCTGAGAAAAGCAGAGCCTCCCCTTCATTTACATGAGAAAAGCAGAGCCATCCCTTCATGTACCTGAGAAAAGCAGAGCCCCCCTACATGTACCTGAGAAAAGCAGAGCCTCGCCTTCATGAACATTAGAAAAGCAGAGGCCCCCTACATGTACCTGAGAGAAACAGAGCCCCCCTACATGTACCTACGAAAACCAGAGCCCCCTCCCCACATGTACCTATGAAAGACAGAGCGCCCCTACATGTACCTGAGAAAAACAGAGCACCCCATACATGTACCTCAGAAAAGCAGAGCCCCCCTAAATGTACCTGAGAAAAGCAGAACCCCCCCTACATGTGCCTGAGATAAGCAGAGCCTCCCCTTCATGTACATGAGAAAAGCAGACCCCCCCCTTACATGTACCTGAGAACACCAGAACGTTCCCTACATGTACCTGAGAAAAGCAGAGTATCCCATACATGTACCTGAGAAAAACAGAGCCCCCCTACATGTAACTAAGAAAAACAGAGTCCCCCTACATGTAACTAAGAAAACCAGAGCCCCCCTACATGTACCTATGAAAAACAAAGCACCCCAACATGTACCTTAGAAAAACAGAGCAACCCATAAACTTACCTAAGAAAAGCAGAGCCCCCTACAACAACCTATGAAAAGTAGAACCCCCCTACATGTACCTGAGAAAAGGAGAACCCCTCTTCATGTACATGAGAAAAGCAGAGCCTCCCCTTCATGTACCTATGAAAGACAGAGCCTCCCCCTCATGTACATGAGAAAAACAGAGCACACCATACATGTACCTGAGAAAAGCAGAGCCTCCCCTTCATGTACCTGAGAAAAGCAGAGCCCCCCTACATGTACCTGAGAAAAGCAGAGCCTCCCCTTCATGTACATTAGAAAAGCAGAGGCCCCCTACATGTACCTGAGAAAAACAGAGCCTCCCCTTCATATACATTAGAAAAGCAGAGGCCCCCTACATGTACCTGAGAAAAGCAGAGCCCCCCTACATGTATCTAAGAAAATCAGAGCCCCCCCATGTACCTATGAAAAACAGAGCACCCGCCTACATGTACCTGAGAAAAACAGAGCACCCCATACATGTACCTAAGAAAAGCAGAGCCCCCCTAAATGTACCTGAGAAAAGCAGAACCCCCCCACATGTGCCTGAGATAAGCAGAGCCTCCCCTTCATGTACATGAGAAAAGCAGAGCCCCCCCTACATGTACCTGAGAACACCAGAACATTCCCTACATGTACCTGAGAAAAGCAGAGTATCCCATACATGTACCTGAGAAAAACAGAGCCCCCCTACATGTAACTAAGAAAAACAGAGCCCCCCTACATATAACTAAGAAAACCAGAGCCCCCCCCCACATGTACCTATGAAAAACAAAGCGCCCCAACATGTACCTTAGAAAAACAGAGCAACCCATACATGTACCTGAGAAAAACAGAGCATCCCATAAACTTACCTAAGAAAAGCAGAGCCCCCCTACATGTACCTATAAAAAGCAGAACCCCCCTACATGTACCTGAGAAAAGCAGAGCCTCCCCTCCATGTACATGAGAAAAGCAGAGCCTCCCCTTTATGTACCTAAGAAAAGCAGAGCCCCCCTGCATGTACCTGAGAAAAGCAGAACCCCCCTTCATGTACATGAGAAAAGCAGAGCCTCCCCTTCATGTACCTATGAAAGACAGAGCCTCCCCCTCATGTACCTAAGAAAAACAGAGCACCCCATACATGTACCTGAGAAAAGCAGAGCCTCCCCTTCATGTACCTGAGAAAAGCAGAGCCCCCCTACATGTACCTGAGAAAAGCAGAGCCTCCCCTTCATATACATTAGAAAAGCAGAGGCCCCCTACATGCACCTGAGAAAAGCAGAGCCCCCCTAAATGTATCTAAGAAAATCAGAGCCCCCCCCATGTACCTATGAAAAACAGAGCACCCGCCTACATGTACCTGAGAAAATCAGAGCACCCCATACATGTACCTAAGAAAGGCAGAGCCTCCCCTACATGTTCCTGAGAAAAGCAGACCCCCTACATGTGCCTGAGAAAAGCAGAGCCTCCCCTTCATGTACCTGAGAAAAGCAGAGCCCCCCTATATGTACCTGAGAAAAGCAGAGCCTCGCCTTCATGTACATTAGAAAAGCAGAGGCCCCCTACATGTACCTGAGAAAAACAGAGCCCCCCTACATGTACCTATGAAAACCAGAGCCCCCTCTCCACATGTACCTATTAAAGACAGAGCGCCCCTACATGTACCTGAGAAAAACAGAGCACCCCATACATGTACCTAAGAAAAGCAGAGCCTCCCTAAATGTACCTGAGAAAAGCAGAACCCCCCCTACATGTGCCTGAGATAAGCAGAGCCTCCCCTTAATGTACATGAGAAAAGCAGACCCCCCCTACATGTACCTAAGAGAAGCAGAGCCCCCCTAACATTTAACTAAGAAAAGCAGAGCACCCCATACATGTACCTAAAAAAGCAGAGCCCCCCTCTATGTACCTCAGAAAAGCAGAGCCCCCCGTCATGTACCTAAGAAAAGCAGAGCCCCCCCTTCATGTGCCAAAGAAAAGCAGAGCCCCCCCCTACATGTACCTAAGAAAAGCAGAGCCCCCTACATGTACTTAAGAAAAGAGGAGCCCCCTCTACATGTACCTACGAGGAGAGGGGCCCCTACATGTACCTAAGAAAAGCAGACCCCCCCCCCCACTTGTACCTAAGAAAAGTCCTCTATGCAATCATGTCATTTCACTTCCAGGAGTTCTGTAGCTCCTTTGTCTCGTAGGCTCTTTTCTTACTGTTCAGTTGTGAATCTTAGAGCTGCTTTAGACGACATTATGGATCCATCATTGACACAGCTGATTTCCAGTACAACGATGGCTTCTACAAACAGAAACAGACAACACCTTTTTCAGCAATGATTTCCCAGGAATCAATAAGAATGTCCACACCACAGTTCATGTTGCAGATATCTAATTTTAATAATATTGAGATGAATGAAGAAAGTTTACATCAAAGAAGCATGCTGTAAGACTGAAAGAGAGCACAGTTTGATTAATGAAATCTAACAAGAAAAAGAAGGTCGATGGGTTTGTCTGGTATCGTGTCAGTCCGGTGCCCACCAGCGGGCAAGTGATCAACGTCTCCTGCGGCGCTTCAGTGGAACAATCGTTGTTCCTCCCACACATTCGGCTCTGGTGCACCTGCAGGTCTCCACTTTGGTGAACTTGTGCTCTTTCTTGGAGCCATCTTCACATTCAAGCTCAGCGGTGGCCTCGCTGGTGGTAGCTTCTTGACAACACTCGCACTTGTGCATCATGGAGTTCGCCGCAGCAGAATACCTTTAAACAGGAAAATACAACTTTTAAATTATCTCTACAGATTACAACAGGCCATGTCACGTCCTCATCCACCAATCAGATACTGTTATTGTTAGTCCAAATTAACAAATCAGGCACAGATAAGTTTTTGGCCATATTCTTACTTAATTTTTTCATCTGAATTCCAAAATCACCATTTCTTATCCTAAATTATTGTAAAGGTTTATAACCCCTGTACTACTTGTTCAAAATACTGAAGTGTAAGGCCTTATTAGGTGGGTATTTATCCTGCTTTTAAGCCTTTAGTACTCACAAACACTCTTCTTGGTCATTAGTTCCAACCTGGGGTCCAGGATCCCTTTGAAAGGGTTGTCACATCAGTATTAACTATGGTGCTAGGCCACTGAAAACACATCCATCCATGTTCCTCCTCTTATTCTGGGTAGGGTCACAGTGGCAGTAGGCTAAGCAGGTCAGCCCAGACATCCCTCTCCCCAGCAACATTTTCCAGCACTTCCTGGGGGATCCAACACCCAATGAGATATGAAATCCCTCCAGCAAGTCCTGGGTCTACCTCGGGGTCTCCTCCCGGTTGGACACACTCAGAACACCTCCACAGGGGGGCAACCAGGAGGCATCCTAACCAGACATACAAGAAACCTTAACTGGCTCCTAATGAGGGAAAGGAGCAGTAACTCTACTTCGAGTTCCCTACAGATGTAAACTTTAGGTTAGGTACAAACCTTCAGAGGTTAAGGTTAGGTATAAACCTTCAGAGGTCAAGGTTAGGTATAAACCTGCACAGGTTAAGGTTAGGTATAACCCTTCAGAGGTTAAGGTTAGGTATACACCTACATTTGTACAGGTAGGGTTTAATTGATGGTTTGGTTTGTTAGAACCAAACACCCTTAGAGTTTTCACAGATCAGACTGAACTTTTAGTTCTATGTAGACTCACATTGACATGCTGTTGCAGTGTCCACCACAGTAGGTCATGTTCACCGGCTTCAGGGTCTTGCAGTTGTTCACCTCGATGATCTCCTCCTTACTGTGGACTTCACAGATGCTGCGCCTCTTGCCTGTAAGACAAAGCAGTGTTTTAATGTTTGTAACACTCTCAAATGACATGCTGCTTTGTCCTGGTATTTTTTTTAGCACTATGTCTCCACAAACTTACAAGTTCTGCAGCATCCACTTTCATCAGTTGTCTCAGTACCCTGAAAAAGGCAGATTAGGTGATGAGTGACGTGGACAGAATGTGTGGAGATGGAGCCAGGCTATGAGCTGCAGAAGTTTGATTAACTTACAGGTTCACAGTCCGTGGGGTTAAATTCAGGACAGACAGTCTTTTCCTCCATAGTCACAAGCTGTCCGTTGATGTTCTTGCAGGCAAACTTCACACACTTGTTATCAGGAAGGGTGAACGTTTCATTGACCTGCAGCATCATACAGAGAAGAAGATAAACCATCCGGTAAACCACCTTTAATGTTTTAGCTCATATGCAAACCTGAGACTGGCTACACACCAGACCATTTTAAGCCTGATTTTGGATGTTAAATATGTTCTGAGTTTTACTTTGTGACACTACTGACCTCAATAATGTGTGTTCTGTTGTCTGGTGCAATGAGGAAACAGCTCTTCTGGACACACTTTCCACAGCACTTGTCGGGTTCTTCCTGGTATTCGAAACCCTGCAGACCCAAGGAAAGAGACATCAGAAAAAAACATCAAAAAACATCCTAATAGTTGGGATTTACATGATAATGACACCATGTGCTATTTTAGTAATAAATACTACAACCTTTCTTGAATTTCCTCTGGATTACTAAAGTATCTATCTATCTATCTATCTATCTATCTATCTTTGCACTGACTGCCCCTGACTGTTGCCTTTACAATCAGACAGAAAACTTTGGAATTCCTCGCCAGATTTATCCGAAATGTTTTACATCATTCACCTGTCATGAACTCCACCTGTCTAAGCCCTGATCTCAGCTAAGCTGCAGAGAAGTCTTTCCTTTGGGCCAAGTTCACATGACAACGATACAAAGATCATTGAGATCTTAATAGAGTTTGAGTGAGAGAATTTTGGTAAAACTTTTGCATGAACTTACCTCTGCGCAGGTCTTATTGCAAACAATAGGAGTGCAGTGGATAATTTTCAGCTGGGTGACAGGATCAATATATGGACCACAGTAACACTCCTGGCATGGACCAGGTCTGAAAGGCTGTCCTGGTCCTGCTGTGGTTGTTCCTGATGGCTGGCCAAATCCTCCAGTTGTTGTTCCTGATGGTTGGCCAAATCCTCCAGTTGTTGTTCCTGATGGTTGGCCAAATCCTCCTGTTGTTGTTCCTGATGGTTGGCCAAATCCTGTTGTTGTTCCTGATGGTTGGCCAAATCCTGTTGTTGTTCCTGATGGTTGGCCAAATCCTGTTGTTGTTCCTGATGGTTGGCCAAATCCTCCTGTAGTGGTTCCTGATGGTTGGCCAAATCCTCCTGTAGTTGTTCCTGATGGTTGGCCAAATCCTGTTGTTGTTCCTGATGGTTGGCCAAATCCTGTAGTTGTTCCTGATGGTTGGCCGAATCCTGTTGTTGTTCCTGATGGTTGGCCAAATCCTGTTGTTGTTCCTGATGGTTGGCCAAATCCTGTCGTTGTTCCTGATGGTTGGCCAAATCCTCCAGTTGTTGTTCCTGATGGTTGGCCAAATCCTGTCGTGGTTCCTGAAGGTTGGCCAAATCCTCCTGTAGTTGTTCCTGATGGTTGGCCAAATCCTCCTGTAGTTGTTCCTGATGGTTGGCCAAATCCTCCTGTAGTTGTTCCTGATGGTTGGCCAAATCCTGTTGTTGTTCCTGATGGTTGGCCAAATCCTGTTGTTGTTCCTGTTGGTTTGCCAAATCCTCCTGTAGTTGTTCCTGATGGTTGGCCAAATCCTCCTGTAGTTGTTCCTGATGGTTGGCCAAATCCTGTTGTTGTTGTTCCTGATGGTTGTCCAGCTCCAACTGTTGTTGTTCCTGATGGTTGTCCAGCTCCAACTGTGGTTGTTCCTGATGGTTGGCCAAATCCTCCTGTAGTTGTTCCTGATGGTTGGCCAAATCCTGTTGTTGTTGTTCCTGATGGTTGTCCAGCTCCAACTGTTGTTGTTCCTGATGGTTGTCCAGCTCCAACAGTTGTTGTTCCTGATGGTTGTCCAGCTCCTCCAGTTGTTGTTCCTGATGGTTGTCCAGCTCCAACTGTTGTTGTTCCTGATGGTTGTCCAGATCCAACAGTTGTTGTTCCTGATGGTTGTCCAGCTCCTCCAGTTGTTGTTCCTGATGGTTGTCCAGCTCCAACTGTGGTTGTTCCTGATGGCTGTCCAGCTCCAACTGTGGTTGTTCCTGATGGTTGTCCAGCTCCTCCAACTGTGGTTGTTCCTGATGGTTGTCCAGCTCCCACAGTTGTTGTTCCTGATGGTTGTCCAGCTCCAACTGTGGTTGTTCCTGATGGCTGTCCAGCTCCAACTGTGGTTGTTCCTGATGGTTGTCCAGCTCCTCCAGTTGTTGTTCCTGATGGCTGTCCAGCTCCAACAGTTGTTGTTCCTGATTGCTGTCCAGCTCCAACAGTTGTTGTTCCTGATGGCTGTCCAGCTCCTCCAACTGTAGTTGTACCTGATGGTTGTCCAGCTCCTCCAACTGTTGTTGTTCCTGATGGTTGTCCAGCTCCAACTGTTGTTGTTCCTGATGGCTGTCCAGCTCCTCCAACAGTTGTTGTTCCTGATGGCTGTCCAGCTCCTCCAACTGTTGTTGTTCCTGATGGTTGTCCAGCTCCTCCAACTGTTGTTGTTCCTGATGGTTGTCCAGCTCCAACTGTTGTTGTTCCTGATGGTTGTCCAGCTTCTCCAACCGTTGTTGTTCCTGAAGGCTGTCCAGCTCCTCCAACCGTTGTTGTTCCTGATGGTTGTCCAGCTCCTCCAACAGTTGTTGTTCCTGATGGTTGTCCAGCTCCTCCAACAGTTGTTGTTCCTGATGGTTGTCCAGCTCCTCCAACAGTTGTTGTTCCTGATGGTTGTCCAGCTCCTCCAACAGTTGTTGTTCCTGATGGCTGTCCAGATCCTCCAACTGTTGTTGTTCCTGATGGCTGTCCAGCTCCTCTAACTGTTGTTGTTCCTGATGGCTGTCCAGCTCCTCCAACTGTTGTTGTTCCTGATGGCTGTCCAGCTCCTCCAACTGTTGTTGTTTCTGATGGTTGTCCAGCTCCTCCAACAGTTGTTGTTCCTGATTGTTGTCCAGCTCCAACTGTGGTTGTTCCTGATGGTTGTCCAGCTCCTCCAACTGTGGTTGTTCCTGATGGCTGTCCAGCTCCAACAGTTGTTGTTCCTGATGGTTGTCCAGCTCCAACAGTTGTTGTTCCTGATGGTTGTCCAGCTCCAACAGTTGTTGTTCCTGATGGTTGTCCAGCTCCAACAGTTGTTGTTCCTGATGGCTGTCCAGCTCCTCCAACTGTTGTTGTTCCAAATGGCTGTCCAGCTCCCACAGTTGTTGTTCCGAAAGGCTGTCCAGCTCCCACAGTTGTTGTTCCGAATGGCTGTCCAGTTCCAACAGTTGTTGTTCCTGATGGTTGTCCAGCTCCAACAGTTGTTGTTCCGAATGGCTGTCCAGCTCCTCCAACTGTTGTTGTTCCTGATGGCTGTCCAGCTCCTCCAACTGTTGTTGTTCCAAATGGCTGTCCAGCTCCCACAGTTGTTGTTCCGAATGGCTGTCCAGCTCCCACAGTTGTTGTTCCGAATGGCTGTCCAGCGCCCACAGTTGTTGTTTCGAATGGCTGTCCAGCGCCCACAGTTGTTGTTCCGAATGGTTGTCCTGCTCCCACAGTTGTTGTTCCGAAGGATTGTGTTGGTTGGATGGTTGTTGTTCCTGGTTTTTCTGGTGTTGGTATCTTTTGACCTGTCTGAAAAATACAAATTCATTTTTGTTAACTTTCATTTCACTTATTCATCAATGTATTCTATCAAACAATACTTAGCGTTTTGATTTGTCCTCTTACTCCTCAGTATCTTTTTCTTTATTCTTTCAAAGAGGGCAAGTTTATCAAAGAATCAAATCATTTGTGGCGGAATCTGCTCATATCACACAGTCCAAGGAGGAAAGATAATGGAAGCCGGTCTTAAACCCTACGGCTACGGGGGGAATTCTGAGAGATCGACTCATCAAAATCGGAATTCCGAACTCTTCTTTGCGTAAGCCTTTGTCTGACCAAAAGCTAAAACACTGCTTCTTGAACTTCTTGAATCTGGAGGCGTTGCTACCCAGCCGAACCCAACCGGATCAAAAATCTGACCAAGCTGACATGGCAGCCCTGGACTCCATAACTGCTAGACGGCTCCCCTCTGTCCTTCTTCAATGGAAAACAAAGTAGGATCTAATTCACTCTCCTGGTGAAGGTGTCTCCAAAGTTCCATTAAACCCAGTGATAAATTCAGATCAATTTTCTTCCTAATTCACATTCCAAATGTAATAATTATCTTTTTTTTTTAATTCTCAAATCAAACTCTACATCAAACTAGGTTAGTATCATTTCTTTATTATCATATTTAGTCATTTTCTGTTTATTTACTCACATCATATCCACATAACTACGTGATTTATGCCTGTCCTTTAGTGATTTAATAATAAATGTTCAAAACGTTAGTCGTCCCAAAATCATTATTAGGCTGGGAAGTGGAGTCACTGTCCCGAGGACTCATTACTTTAGATATGAGATTGATTCATAATTAATAGTTTTGTTAATTAATTTAAAGTTTTAATTAATTAATAATTACAATGTTTTATTGCTTATTAAATAACCAATCCGAAAAAGTGGTGGTGCCCTATTCTTCTTAGAGGTTTACTGATAATATTTATTTATTATCACTGTTAATCACTACACAATCAAATATTCATAAAAGTTTCTCAAATCACAGGATGAATTCAGTTGCTTCAGATGGAAAGAAGTCCTGTCACAAGAGTTCTTGAATTTCCGGGTCGGAGGGGAGGGCTTAACAAATGGTCATTTATGAAATGTAGACTTACCATGTACTCTGTACCTTCATAGACACATACACCTTTAGGCTCTGCAGAAACAAAACAAGACTGAGATCAGTGTTGACTCTTGTTCATAGAATGAAATACATTATTCTGTTATTCTGGAACATTTTGTCTGTACATACAGGTCTTTACAGACCATACACCAGTAGACCCGAGCTGAATGATGCACATTCATCGGTCACATACCACACTTGTAGGACTTGCAGCAAGTGCCGTTTGTGTAGGTCAGTCTGAATCCAGGTGAGCACTCCATTGGAAGAGGACACAGGTTAACATCACATTCTGTTAAGGACAAGTCAATAGGGTTATTGTTAGCATGTTAGTAGTGGCAATGTTAGTTAGTAGTGATGTTTGTAGTTAGTTATAAAATGCTAGGTTCTGTTTATACAGCATGATTTCGATTTAGTTACTTAAACAGCTCTTCTTTTTTCAGAACCATTAATCTGGTTCTGGGCAAGATTTCTGTCTGTTCTGTTTCCGTCCCTGGTTTGCTGCCTGTTCTGGACTTAGCTGAAGTTTCTGCCAGTTCAACAGAGTCTGGTTCTGCTTAAGGTTTCTGCCTGTTCAACGAGAGTCTTGTTCCGGTCCAAGTTTCTTTCTGTTCAGGTTTAGCCTGAGGTTTCTGCCTGTTCTGGTTCTTTTTGAGGTTTCTGCATGTCACCATGATTCTGGTTCTGCCCAGGTACCTGTCTGTAACCACCTCATCATACCACTGCCACATCCACATGTCTGAAACACTGACCACATGAATGTTCTGAGCAGCAGCCGTCGGTCTTGGTGACCAGCCTGTAGCCAGGCTCGGTGCAGTTGGGGACCTGTGTGGTTGCGCATGGCTTAGGCTGACACTGGACGCTCATGGAGTCCTTGTCACAGACACAAGTGTCACAGCCACTTGTCCATTCCTCGCCAGGCTGGTTGAGAGACAAACAGTTCAGAGATGCAGCTTTGCTTAAATATTGAGCACAATGATTCCTGTCTAAGGCAGACTTCTTACCTGTTTAGGCTTTCCATCAGGTCCTGTGCAATCTGAAATTCAAACAGAAACCACTGAATACTGTCTGAGAGCTTCTGTGTGAAATATTCTATGACCCGGTCAACGAAAGTTTCCAGAAAGATCTCCTCTTACCGCATGAAGGGACACATGTCTCATAGACTTGGTTGAATAGGGTGGTGCCTTCAGGACAGTAGCAACCCTCCCTGGTGTCATTAGATGATGGAGAGGATTCTGCACCGAACTTGTTGTTGTATCTGGTGTCAGAAATTAAATTAAAGTGATTATAGCAGTGTGTATTTTTTTTTTTTTTTTTTTTTTTTTTAGAAATGGCCTTAAAACAGCAGGTAGGTTCGTTACACACAAGACAACTTTCAGATCTTAAAAGAATTTCCAAAAATTGAGAAAATGCTTCACTAAAAGCAGAAATGAAGAATGGAAATGGTAAAGTGATGTTTAAATACTTAAATACAAATAAACAGCTAGATAACGGATAGATAAATCAATTTAAACAATGCAAACATTACCTGCTGTTGCATGTAGGCTCGACAACGGGGCCACAGGCCTTGTACACTTTGTTTTCTGGACATTTGTGCTCTGGAAAATGGAAATATGATTAAACATTTTAAACAAGCTGCACAGAAACTGCAGTATTTACACCGTGGTCTATAAATCTCACCACAGAGCCCGTTGGTGGCGTTCCTCCAGTCGATGCAGATTCCTTTGTCAGAGCATTCAGCAGCATAGGCCTCCAGGCTGGAGCATGTGGCGTTGGCACTGTTGCAGTTGTCAATCTGACAGGATTCAATATACGGGGCAGGGGAGATGACTGAGAAGCAGGGCTGAAACACACTGGAAGGAAACAAGAAAGAACACTGTCAGGAAAAGCATGAACACCAATGGGCAACTTAATGAATGAATGGTGCCTGGATTGTTGCATTTTTGGATTGTTGCATTTTTACATAGACTGCAGTAAAACCAACTGTTGATCAACATTTAGCAGCTGCAACATTATAGATTCATTTGCCACATTTCCCTGTATGCAAGGAAATGTGGCTACAATACCAGCAACTGCCATAAAATTGCATTTGGGCAGAGTTTTGAAGATCAAAGGGTAAAGACTACGTAGGCTGCTGCAGTGTTGATTCAGTGCAGATATATAAACGTGGGTTAGCCAAGGTCCGTCCTCCTTCACCTGCTTGTCAGGACGTCACAGAGCGCAGGTTTGCAGGGTTGGGCCGTCGTCGTCCTTGTCGTCGTTGTCGTTATCGTTGAGGTAGGTACTGTCGTTGTGGGTGGTGGAGTGGTGACTTTACAAGGAACACCTGGGACCACCCATTCACCTGCAGTGTCTGGACAGCTTCCAGTTATGCCGTTAGGAGAGCGGCAGTCATTGGTCTGGGAGTTATCACAGGTTCCTGGAAAAGAAGACAAAGTTCACATGAAAACTCACAGACTTGTTCTGACTGTTCTACAAACATCTGGTCCAGATCTGGGTTTCTGACTGTTCTACAAATGTCTAGTTTGGATCCAGGTTTCTGACTGTTCTATAAGATTCTGGTCCTACTCCAGGTTTCTGACTGTTCTACAAGATTCTGTTCCTACTCCAGGTTTCTGACTGTTCTATAAGATTCCGGTCCTACTCCAGGTTTCTGACTGTTCTATAAGATTCCAGTCCTACTCCAGGTTTCTGACTGTTCTACAAGATTCTGGTCCTACTCTAGGTTTCTGACTGTTCTATAAGATTCCGGTCCTACTCCAGGTTTCTGACTGTTCTATAAGATTCCAGTCCTACTCCAGGTTTCTGACTGTTCTATAAGATTCCGGTCCTACTCCAGGTTTCTGACTGTTCTACAAGATTCTGGTCCTACTCCAGGTTTCTGACTGTTCTATAAGATTCCGGTCCTACTCCAGGTTTCTGACTGTTCTACAAGATCCTGGTCCTACTCCAGGTTTCTGACTGTTCTATAAGATTGCAGTCCTACTCCAGGTTTCTGACTGTTCCACAAGATTCTGGTCCTACTCTAGGTTTCTGACTGTTCTATAAGATTCTGGTCCTACTCCAGGTTTCTGATTCTTTCTAAGATTCTGGTCCTACTCCAGGTTTCTGACTGTTCTATAAGATTCTGGTCCTACTCCAGGTTTCTGATTCTTTCTAAGATTCTTGTCCTACTCCAGGTTTCTGACTGTTCTATAAGATTGCGGTCCTACTCTAGGTTTCTGACTGTTCCACAAGATTCTCGTCCTACTCCAGGTTTCTGACTGTTCTACAAGATTCTGGTCCTACTCCAGGTTTCTGACTGTTCTATAAGATTCCGGTCCTACTCCAGGTTTCTGACTGTTCCACAAGATTCTGGTCCTACTCTAGGTTTCTGACTGTTCTATAAGATTCTGGTCCTACTCCAGGTTTCTGATTCTTTCTAAGATTCTTGTCCTACTCCAGGTTTCTGACTGTTCTATAAGATTCTGGTCCTACTCCAGGTTTCTGATTCTTTCTAAGATTCTGGTCCTACTCCAGGTTTCTGACTGTTCCACAAGATTCTGGTCCTACTCTAGGTTTCTGACTATTCCACAAGATTCTGGTCCTACTCTAGGTTTCTGACTGTTCTATAAGATTCTGGTCCTACTCCAGGTTTCTGACTGTTCTATAAGATTCTGGTCCTACTCCAGGTTTCTGACTGTTCTATAAGATTCTGGTCCTACTCCAGGTTTCTGACTGTTCTATAAGATTGCGGTCCTACTCTAGGTTTCTGACTGTTCCACAAGATTCTCGTCCTACTCCAGGTTTCTGACTGTTCTACAAGATTCTGGTCCTACTCCAGGTTTCTGACTGTTCTATAAGATTCCGGTCCTACTCCAGGTTTCTGACTGTTCCACAAGATTCTGGTCCTACTCTAGGTTTCTGACTGTTCTATAAGATTCTGGTCCTACTCCAGGTTTCTGATTCTTTCTAAGATTCTTGTCCTACTCCAGGTTTCTGACTGTTCTATAAGATTCTGGTCCTACTCCAGGTTTCTGATTCTTTCTAAGATTCTTGTCCTACTCCAGGTTTCTGACTGTTCTATAAGATTGCGGTCCTACTCTAGGTTTCTGACTGTTCCACAAGATTCTGGTCCTACTCTAGGTTTCTGACTGTTCTATAAGATTCTGGTCCTACTCCAGGTTTCTGATTCTTTCTAAGATTCTTGTCCTACTCCAGGTTTCTGATTCTTTCTAAGATTCTGGTCCTACTCCAGGTTTCTGACTGTTCCACAAGATTCTGGTCCTACTCTAGGTTTCTGACTTTTCCACAAGATTCTGGTCCTACTCTAGGTTTCTGACTGTTCTATAAGATTCTGGTCCTACTCTAGGTTTCTGACTGTTCTATAAGATTCTGGTCCTACTCCAGGTTTCTGACTGTTCTATAAGATTGCGGTCCTACTCCAGGTTTCTGACTGTTCCACAAGATTCTGGTTCTAATCCAGGTTTCTGACTATTCCACAAGATTCTGGTCCTACTCCAGGTTTCTGACTGTTTGCTAACTTTTTGTTGGTTTCTTCCAGGGCTGGACACAGAACAGTTCAGTTCTACTGGCCAATCTAAGTAAGTAATGTATGAATAAACAACAGAGTTTTCACAAAGTGACCAAACAAAGCAGCTGAAACTGACACAGTGTTGTGTTTATTCTGGTTACGCACCACACTGTCCTTCAGTATTTCCAGCCATCAGTCCTCGGGGAAGGTGAATGCTGAATGACTTTGACTTGTAGACCACTTTGCTCCTTATTTCAGGTATTTCTAATGTCAAGACTAAGTCTGTGTGAGTGAATACCAGGTCGGCGTTGGAGTAAGCAGGGTAGATTCGTTTGTCATTCAGGAACACCTGGAGGAGCAGGAGATTAAACAGACAAGACTTACACTTCCAAATCCATGTTTACAACACATCTTTTTCACCGGTTCCACCCAATTTTTTCAAAAGTTGCCTTTAATTTCCAGGCTGCATAAGGGAGAGGTTGTTGGTATATCTGTGTATCTGTAGTCATCTTGAAAATCCACCAAGAAGAAGAAAGAAGAAGAGACAACCGTGACAGTGGAGTCCATCCTGCTGCTATGGGTGTTTATTTATCTTTCTACTTGTGCAACTCTTTAAGGGCATGGTAAAAATGTACTATACAACTCTACTCTTTGACTAGTGCCCTGTACTGAAGGACAGCTGTGTTCACATCTTCTGTGGATGGTTCCCAAGCACACAGAAATAGTGATCAAGACCATGAAAGTGGGTATGTGTGAAGTTTTCTGTTTCTACTAACCACAATGCCATCCTCCTTCAGCTGAGTCATAACTATCTTGTGGTTCTTGTATGAAACGATGAGGGACTGCGGGCAGAAGGTGCTGTCTGTTGGATCACACTGCTGATTATCCACTACAATAGTCAGGTCGTATTTAGAAATGATCTCTTTGACCAGGTAGTAGCTGCAGAACTCCTTGAAAGAGTAGGTTTTGCCATCAAATGTAACGTAGTGCTCTTTCTCCAGAACGCTGCACACACCTGCAGAAGAAGAACAAACGTGAGGAAATATGAAAACCTCCTACTTACAGAAAAGCTTAAAATCCTCCACCAAGAAGAATCATTTCTTGTTTTAAATCAAGTTGTCATTTCAATCTAGCCACTACCAAGGTTTATGTGGGTTAAGGTTTTGTAGGGATACCTAGCCATGAACTAAGAGGTTACTGGCTGACCAGTTGAGATCCTTTCCTGGGCTCCCTTGCCTATTTAATTGGAGAGTGGATAGTCAGAAACTGGGGAGAGCAATCGACATGAAGGAAAAGAAGCCAGAGCTCAGACCTAAAGAGGCAGGACATGACCGATACCACTGGTTGAAATGAACGGTATAGAGGATTGGGTCGGTAATGCCTCCAATAAAAAGTTAGCATTGGTAAACTCTTAAGAAACGTTGAATTTCGACTCACATTCACACTCGTAGTGGTAGCAGCAACCTTTCTCATCGTAGACCTTCACAGGATTACGGCCGTTGGCACATATGGGCGCTGGTTCTTCTGAACAGGTGTATGGTTTTATTGTTACCTCGCCGTCTTTACAGACAGCTAGGCTGCAGTTGTCAGTAATTATGGTGTCATTTTCCTGGAGAGAGGATGAGAAGGGTTGGGTTTTAAAGGAGAAATCTTGATGTTTCAAAGGAAAAACTTTTAAAGGTGCAGTGTGTAAAACTGAATATCAACATCTAGAAGTGGGTTCTAGATTGCATTTCTCTGCTGGAAACTGTGGCAACCAGTTGAATTTAATGTGGATCTGTAATGTGAATACAATACAACACAATACAATAACTTTATTTATCCTTTTTTCATTTTTTTCCTCCATGTTACCATGGAAACATGCAAAAATCCAAGATGACGGCATCCATGGAGGGGACCCTCCCAATGTATGAATTAAAGGTTTATTCTGAGTTGTCTTTTTCAAAATAGCTACTTTTGAATTTAGATGACTAAACACTTATTTAGATAGACCATCTTAGAAATGTTTTGCTTTATTTTACCAAGTTTGTTCAGCTAAATGCTACCAGACTAAATATTACACACTGCACCTTTAATCCTCAGATTTTGTAGCTCAATTAATTCTGATGCAGCTTCATGATCAGAAGATAAGACGATAAATAAGTCAAGAAATAGAGACAACTAAAATCTAACACAAAGAAACAGATCAAATATATACATATATATATTTATCTGCTTATAACACCCTGATTTCACCTTGAGGTCTGCGCATGCTGTTATTCAGCTCAGAAAATTAGAATTCAGAATCTAGAAAACTTAAATGACAACTATAAGTTGACAATAATTACTTTTAGTCAATATCTAAAGTTTATGAAATTTTTGAATCATAATTTTTCAATTGCTTAAATCAATACTATAATTGTACTTTAATTTAGTGCATCTCATAGTTAGTATCCCCCTTAATTAGTTATTAGATTAATTACATTATTATCATTATTATTATTATTATTATTATTATTATTATTTCTGGGGTTCTACTGCATTTTTAACTGATATAGTTTTAGTCTAGTTTTAATCACATTGTAGTTGTTTTTAATCTTTGTATTTTTAGTCTGGTTTTAGTCAATGAAAACTAAAAAATACTTCTAAAGTATTAGAAATCCCTTATGCTTTAGTCTGTACTCTTATTCCATACAATCATTTTCTTTAAACTAATCCAATTAGCCAAATTGTTAAATTAATATAAATATTAAACACTCATAAGAATGCCATATTACAGAAGCATATTTCTGCCCCACTAAGGAGGTAAATTAGATCAGGACCACATTGTAACATCAAACTTTTATTGTTCTAACACTATACTTTCATGTGATAATGTGATAATTTATTAGATTGTATAATTGTAATAATCATATGTAAAAACTTTATAATATTTCAATAATGTGACAGTTGTAAGAATGTAATTGTTATATTGTAAGACATAATAATTATATTGTTAAAACGCACCAATTCTATTGTAACATCTATATTATTACAGTATAGCCGTTATGCTTTAACAAGATAACTATCCCGTATGACAATATTATCACCTTTTTTAATGTTAGAAAAAACTATGACGATATTCTGTGAAATGTTCCACTTTCTAACAACATAAATACCACGTTATAAAGTGAAGATATATTGTTAGAAGAATAAATGTTTCACATTATAATGTGGAACAGATCAAATTTATTTTTCTATCAAAACTGTATCAAAACTTTAACATACCTAAAATACAATAAAGAAAATACTGACATAACTTAGACTCACAGTGTAGAAATGTTACTGATTTTGATTGTTCAACATTTTAGTCTAGTTGGAATAATCAAAGATCTACTTTTAATCTAGTCTCCTCATGAAAAGGTAGGATGACAAACATTTTAAATCCCAGTTTTAGTCTATAAAATAACTGCAGGGAAACTCCTAGCTATCATGCTAGTCTTTTAGTGAGAACCTCATCCATCAAACACGGAGGAAGAGAATGATTCTCTGCTGAAGGCCTGGTGAGATGAGGCCTAGCTTTGCTAGCCTATTTGAGCCTCTGTTCATGGATAGAAATCAGGAAAACTTTGCTGATAGTTCAGATAGGGAAACTTTAAATCGGGCAACATTGTGAGAATGTTTTCAGCGGTTACTGACGAACTTTGAGTTCGTTTAATTCATGTTTAGTGACGCTAAAAAGATCGCTCATGCTAACGGCTAAGCGCTCGTGCTAACGGCTAAGCGCTAATCGCTTTAACATTGTTTTGGTCTCTGTTCATGGATAAAAAATCGCGTAAAACTTGCTGGCAGTTAAAACTGTAACCCAGCCAGCATTGTGAGAATGTTTTCGAAGGTTTAGGGCGAATTTTTGAGTCCGTTTTATTCATATTTTGTGACGCTGAAAAGATCGCTAATGCTAACGGCTAAGCGCTAATCGCTTTTACATGGTTAAAACCTGAGCTACTTCGAGCTCTTGTTAGTTAACCTGTAATAGTGTGGAGAAATCTAAAGATTTTTTTCTCCTATTGTTTCATTAAAGCAGACCTGACTATGTGCAGAAAACAAAAGACAGTTACTTTAGAACAATATAACTGATTCTGTTTTTAAATGAACTGTTAGTTTTATAAGTAAAATTAATTCAATGTTGGTGTGAGAACAGCTCATTTTATGGCAGAACTTTCCAGAGTTAGTCAATGATTTAAAACAATATATTTGAAAATATAAATGGGTCAATGTCGCCCACTTTTTCTGTCCCATTTAATCTTTTCTGGGGGAAAAAAAAAAAAACATAGAAAGATAACATGTATGTCTTGTACCTTCCCCATATACAGACCCACTCTAACTTCCCAAAAAAGTTTAGTTATTGGTCATTTTTTCTGCTATCTCAAGTGTCAAAAAAATCATGTGGGGCATTTAAAATAACTTTAAATCAATTTAAATATATCCCTTGCCCTATTTGGCATAAATTCTAACATGTTTTGCTTTCATTTACAAAATTATGACGCATTTGCACATATATTTCCATCATAATATACAAACAAATGTTGTCCCAAGATGTTCATTTTATGAAATATCATGAGGAGCGACCATCAAGAAAACTCAATTTTGGGACTTTTATCTTGAAACCACCTCAAGGACAGGATATTGCATCATCCTGACACATCTGAGGGACCCAGCAAAAACTCTTGGAGGTTAGTAAGTCTCTCTCATATTTGCAATTAAATCTATTTTTTAACTGCTGTAATGTACTAGCCACTTTGGGACATCATGTAGGGCGACTGCCCCAAAACTGTGAATAATACGTTTTATCTGCAAATCTATATTTTGATAGTAAATTTGATAGTGACATGTCATAAGAAGTAGCTAGCTTGTTTCTGTAGCCAACCGTTAGCCTGTTATATTTGAGAGAACTTGAAAACATCATCTGGGGTGGCCGAGTATCATGTGGGGCGACCACTGCCGAGTGTTTTCATGATAAATATATGTCCTGTATTTGTAGTTTCTGTTTATTTATATATTATACATGGTTTATATACATAAAGTTCATTGTTTAGGCATAACTCTTTGCGTACTTTAACTTATATTTTTCTAAATTCAGTCATTTTTCATTCCTATTTAGGAATAAACATTTATTTTTGATTATTGTACAATCTTATGAGAGAAATTTTAAAAACTGTAGAGCATGACATTCCATTTAGGTAATTGTACATGTATGAGTCACGTTTAACTAGTTTAACCTATTTCCTAGATCGCACCATTAACAAGCAAAGAGAAGACGGCTCGCTATAGGCAGCAGGTCAACTAAGACCCCGTCCACACAGAGACGAATTCAGGAGTATACAGCAAAGTTTTTTATCGTATCGGCGTATCATCCACACGGAAACGGTGTTTTGGGTGACTGTAAACGCTACTTTTTGAAACCGGGTCCCAGAGTGCACAAATCCATAAACGACCTGTTTCGTCTCCATGTGGACGGGCCTCAGACCCTGCAGCAAGAGCAGAATATCTCGCCAGGAAAAGAGAAAGGTAAAAAAAGAAAAAAAAACTCTTGGTAACATACAGTGTATCTTATATATTTGTATTTCAAACTGTCATGTTAGTAGGATTAGGAATGACCTTTTTGTAATATTTTGAACTTAAAGGAGAAGTACACTATTGAGCATGTTTAGCCCTGTTATAATGTATATATGGTTTTGCAGTATCTTGTTTCAGGTGTTTACAAAGGGATGGCCCCTCTGGTTGAAAAATGAAGCGCCAAAAAAATGAGGGTCCTTGAGTGGTCCCCCGCAGCAGGTGTGTCCAATCCCACCTGCATTCCATGGATTCTGACTATCCATTATAAATATTCAGAGCAACAGCGTGTTTAATCGAAGGAATGGTAATATAATAAGTGTTTATTTCAGCACCACCTTCACAAAGTTTCCTCCCTTAATAAAGGAAAAGTCCAAGAAAAAAACCACAACACTCACATCCTAGTCATGCACAACGATGCCTCACACAAACAGCTGAGAGCCTCAGTCTAATTTGACTCCTGGTTATGGCTTAGTAACAGCAATGTCAAGGTAATATTTATCCATTTTATTTACACGCATTTATCATCCTTTATGATCACACAGAGGTGGAATTTTTCCTGATTTCTGGAAAGGTTGGGTATCATAAAGACTGTGGCGCACTTCCATTAGCTCTCACAGACAATAGACTGATGTTTATTCTATTAAAGCTCTGCTGTTACCAACCTCATCATTAGATGTTTAATGCAGGAAGGCCAATATACATGGAAAGGGGTGTTTTTTCACCCAAATAACTGCATAATGGCTCAGCATCACTATGCAGTGCATGGTGCATGTTTGCAGTGATTGTCCAGCAGCAGTCCAATATTTTCTATAGTTGATGTTTTTGACTAGAACTTGTCTGCTGCTCTCTCTCACAGAAACCTATGGACTTACAGAAATGATGAAACAGGACTGAAATTGTTCATCCCTGTCTGATGTGACTACCAGGGTCCACAAAATTGATGCTACTTAACCCTCCTTCATTTGTAAAATGTTTGTTCCTGAACAAGTTCCTGAAGCATGTAATGTGTGTTGCACTTTAACTTTCTGTTTGAATGTTTGAACAATGGCCAAATATATCCTTATTTTTAGTATTTTTAAATTGGCGTTTTCAAAAGTCTTATCCATCAATGACCCAGATGTTTAACAAATCTTTAACATAATATTGGGTTGGTTAGTACAGCGATTTATCACTTTTGTTTGTTACATAACAAGAATCTAAGAAAATATATTAAAATTGCAGTTGTTAGTGCAATAGAGCTCAACAGTGCTCACCCACTTTTTCAGTGGTTCTACTTCCAGAGATAACATTAACCATTCTAACCTCCCATAGACATTAACACCAATACTTCTGTTTTTGTTGTTTTTTACCATCATTGGTCGATTGTTGTAGGTGCACTCTTCAGGCAGTGGTGGAGTTGGCATGGTGTCGGTGACCGGGGCAAAGCTAGGTTTTGGTGATGTGGGGCATGGACTGGAGTATGTCTCAACTTTACAGGATGAATTACAGTATGCAACGTAGCACCAGCCAGCAAGATCAGTGACATTATACAGATAATCCCCTGTGGAAAAAATAAAAATAAGGAAAATGTTCATTTTAGAAGACCAAAAGCTTCCTTCTACATTTGAACAGAGAGAGAGCGAGAGATGTAGTGTGTGTTTGGATCAAGTAAAGGCCAGCATTAGAAAGCAATCCATGAGGGTGGCACTTTGTCTCAGAAAAGTAGGATGTTCTTTTAGAACCCAACCACCAGAATTTGCTACCCTTCCAGCTTGACTTCCCCCTCTAAAAATAACTGTGCAATGACCAGAAGTTTTGACAAATGTTTCAGATGCTTTGTTCAGTCTGTACCACAAGACTTAAGATATAAGAAACAAGAGAAGCTGACCTGAACCCAAATAGGAGAACGATTTCAGAAATAATTCAAAATACAAAACAACCCAACATTGCCCACTGCATCATATTTAAAGATTAAACATGAAATAATGGGATCACCTACCAGGATAAAATGTTGTGTCATTGAATACACAGATACATGGTGAAGTGGTGGAAGGAGGGAATGTTGTTGTAAGAACCTCCTCAGTAGAAGATGGAACAGTGGTGACGATGGTTGTGGTGCCTGGAAGTGTCGTGGTAAGTGGGCCAATAGTTGTCGTAGCTATAGAAGTGGATGCTGTGATCACTGTAGTAGGCACAACAGTTGTGTTGACAACAGGTTTGGAAATGGATGTTGTGGAGGATGCTGTTTCAGTGATCACAACAGGTGTTGTTGTTTCCACAACAGCTGTGGTAGCAGTTGTGACTCCTGTTGTGGTTGTCTCTCCAGGTTTTGTTGTTCCCAGGGTTGTAGATCTTGGTACAGTGGTGGTTGTGGTGACAGAGGGTTTTGATGTGACAACAGTTGTTTCTCCTGGCTTGGTTGTTGTTTCTTCAGGCCCTGTGGTTGTGGTCTCAACAACAGCTGTGGTAGCGGTTGTGACTCCTGTTGTAGTTGTCTCTCCAGGTTTTGTTGTTCCTACGGTTGTAGTTCCTGGTACAGTGGTGGTTGTGGTAACAATAGGGGGTTTTGATGTCACAACAGTTGTTTCTCCTGGCTTGGTTGTTGTTTCTTCAGCCACTGTGGTTGTGGTCTCAACAACAGCTGTGGTAGCGGTTGTGACTCCTGTTGTGGTTGTCTCTCCAGGTTTTGTTGTTCCTGCGGTTGTAGTTCCTGGTGCAGTGGTGGTTGTGGTCACAGATGGTTTTGATGTGACAACAGTTGTTTCTCCTGGCTTGGTTGTTGTTTCTTCAGGCCCTGTGGTTGTGGTCTCAAAAACAGCTGTGGTAGCAGTTGTGACTCTCGTTGTGGTTGTCTCTCCAGGTTTTGTTGTTCCTGCAGTTGTAGTTCCTGGTGCAGTGGTGGTTGTGGTAACAACAGAGGGTTTTGATGTCACAACAGTTGTTTCTCCTGGCTTGGTTGTTATTTCTTCAGCCACTTTGGTTGTGGTCTCAACAACAGCTGTGGTAGCGGTTGTGACTCCTGTTGTGGTTGTCTCTCCAGGTTTTGTTGTTCCTGCGGTTGTAGTTCTTGGTACAGTGGTGGTTGTGGTCACAGAGGGTTTTGATGTCACAACAGTTGTTTCTCCTGGCTTGGTTGTTGTTTCTTCAGCCACTTTGGTTGTGGTCTCAACAACAGCTGTGGTAGCGGTTGTGACTCCTGTTGTGGTTGTCTCTCCAGGTTTTGTTGTTCCTGCGGTTGTAGTTCCTGGTGCAGTGGTGGTTGTGGTAACAACAGAGGGTTTTGATGTCACAACAGTTGTTTCTCCTGGCTTGGTTGTTATTTCTTCAGCCCCTTTGGTTGTGGTCTCAACAACAGCTGTGGTAGCGGTTGTGACTCCTGTTGTGGTTGTCTCTCCAGGTTTTGTTGTTCCTGCGGTTGTAGTTCCTGGTGCAGTGGTGGTTGTGGTAACAACAGAGGGTTTTGATGTCACAACAGTTGTTTCTCCTGGCTTGGTTGTTATTTCTTCAGCCACTTTGGTTGTGGTCTCAACAACAGCTGTGGTAGCGGTTGTGACTCCTGTTGTGGTTGTCTCTCCAGGTTTTGTTGTTCCTGCGGTTGTAGTTCCTGGTGCAGTGGTGGTTGTGGTAACAACAGAGGGTTTTGATGTCACAACAGTTGTTTCTCCTGGCTTGGTTGTTATTTCTTCAGCCACTTTGGTTGTGGTCTCAACAACAGCTGTGGTAGCGGTTGTTACTCCTGTTGTGGTTGTCTCTCCAGGTTTTGTTGTTCCTGCGGTTGTAGTTCCTGGTGCAGTGGTGGTTGTGGTTACAACAGAGGGTTTTGATGTCACAACAGTTGTTTCTCCTGGCTTGGTTGTTATTTCTTCAGCCACTTTGGTTGTGGTCTCAACAACAGCTGTGGTTGCCTTTGTGACTCCTGTTGTGGTTGTGGTAGCAGTTGTGACTCCCATTGTGGTTGTCTCTCCAGGTTTTGTTGTTCCTGCGGTTGTAGATCTTGGTACAGTAGTGGTTGTGGTCACAGAGGGTTTTGATGTGACAACAGTTGTTTCTCCTGGCTTGGTTGTTGTTTCTTCAGGCACTGTGGTTGTGGTCTCAACAACAGCTGTGGTAGCGGTTGTGACTCCTGTTGTGGTTGTCTCTCCAGGTTTCATTGTTCCTGCGGTTGTAGATCTTGGTACAGTGGTGGTTGTGGTCACAGAGGGTTTTGATGTCACAACAGTTGTTTCTCCTGGCTTGGTTGTTGTTTCTCTAGGCACCATGGTTGTGGTCTCAACAACAGCTGTGGTAGCGGTTGTGACTCCCATTGTAGTTGTCTCTCCAGGTCTTGTTGTTCCTGTGGTTGTAGATCTTGGTACAGTGGTGGTTGTGGTAACAGAAGGTTTTGATGTGACAACAGTTGTTTCTCCTGGCTTGGTTGTTGTTTCTTCAGGCACTGTGGTTGTGGTCTCAACAACAGCTGTGGTAGCGGTTGTGACTCCTGTAGTGGTTGTCTCTCCAGGTCTTGTTGTTCCAAGGGTTGTAGATCTTGGTGCAGTGGTGGTTGTGGTCACAGAGGGTTTTGATGTCACAACAGTTGTTTCTCCTGGCTTGGTTGTTGTTTCTCTAGGCACTATGGTTGTGGTCTCAACAACAGCTGTGGTAGCAGCTGTGACTCCTGTTGTGGTTGTCTCTCCAGGTTTTGTTGTTCCTGTGGTTGTAGATCTTGGTGCAGTGGTGGTTGTGGTCACAGAGGGTTTTGATGTGACAACAGTTGTTTCTCCTGGCTTGGTTGTTGTTTCTCTAGGCACTATGGTTGTGGTCTCAACAACAGCTGTGGTAGCGGTTGTGACTCCTGTTGTGGTTGTCTCTCCAGGTCTTGTTGTTCCCAGGGCTGTAGTTCTTGGTACAGTAGTGGTTGTGGTCACAGAGGGTTTTGATGTGACAACAGTTGTTTCTCCTGGCTTGGTTGTTGTTACTCCAGGCCCTGTGGTTGTGGTCTCAACAACAGCCGAGGTAGCGGTTGTGACTCCTGTTGTGGTTGTCTCTCCAGGTTTTGTTGTTCCTGCAGTTGTAGTTCCTGGTACAGTGGTGGTTGTGGTCACAGAGGGTTTTGATGTGACAACAGTTGTTTCTCCTGGCTTGGTTGTTGTTTCTTCAGGCCCTGTGGTTGTGGTCTCAACAACAGCTGTGGTAGCAGTTGTGACTCCTGTTGTGGTTGTCTCTCCAGGTCTTGTTGTTCCAAGGGTTGTAGATTTTGGTGCAGTGGTGGTTGTGGTCACAGAGGGTTTTGATGTGACAACAGTTGTTTCTCCTGGCTTGGTTGTTGTTTCTTCAGGCACTATGGTTGTTGTCTCAACAACAGCTGTGGTAGCGGTTGTGACTCCTGTTGTGGTTGTCTCTCCAGGAATTGTTGTACCTGTGGTTGTAGATCTTGGTGCAGTGGTGGTTGTGGTCACAGAGGGTTTTGATGTGACAACAGTTGTTTCTCCTGGCTTGGTTGTTGTTACTTCAGGCCCTGTGGTTGTGGTCTCAACAACAGCTGTGGTAGCAGTTGTGACTCCCATTGTGGTTGTCTCTCCAGGTTTTGTTGTTCCCAGGGCTGTAGTTCTTGGTACAGTGGTGGTTGTGGTCACAGAGGGTTTTGATGTGACAACAGTTGTTTCTCCTGGCTTGGTTGTTGTTACTTCAGGCCCTGTGGTTGTGGTCTTCACAACAGCTGTGGTAGCAGTTGTGACTCCTGTTGTGGTTGTCTCCCCGGGTTTTGTTGTTCCTGTGGTTGTAGATCTTGGTGCAGTGGTGGTTGTGGTCACAGATGGTTTTGATGTCACAACAGTTGTTTCTCCTGGCTTGGTTGTTGTTTCTTCAGGCCCTATGGTTGTGGTCTCAACAACAGCTGTGGTAGCAGTTGTGACTCCTGTTGTGGTTGTCTCTCCCGGTCTTGTTGTTCCTGTGGTTGTAGATCTTGGTACAGTGGTGGTTGTGGTCACAGAGGGTTTTGATGTGACAACAGTTGTTTCTCCTGGCTTGGTTGTTGTTTCTTCAGGCCCTGTGGTTGTGGTCTCAACAACAGCTGTGGTAGCAGTTGTGACTCCTGTTGTGGTTGTCTCTCCAGGTCTTGTTGTTCCAAGGGTTGTAGATTTTGGTACAGTGGTGGTTGTGGTCACAGAGGGTTTTGATGTGACAACAGTTGTTTCTCCTGGCTTGGTTGTTGTTTCTTCAGGCACTATGGTTGTTGTCTCAGCAACAGCTGTGGTAGCGGTTGTGACTCCTGTTGTGGTTGTCTCTCCAGGTCTTGTTGTACCTGTGGTTGTAGATCTTGGTACAGTGGTGGTTGTGGTCACAGAGGGTTTTGATGTGACAACAGTTGTTTCTCCTGGCTTGGTTGTTGTTTCTTCAGGCCCTGTGGTTGTGGTCTCAACAACAGCTGTGGTAGCAGTTGTGACTCCCATTGTGGTTGTCTCTCCAGGTTTTGTTGTTCCCAGGGCTGTAGTTCTTGGTACAGTGGTGGTTGTGGTCACAGAGGGTTTTGATGTGACAACAGTTGTTTCTCCTGGCTTGGTTGTTGTTTCTTCAGGCCCTGTGGTTGTGGTCTCAACAACAGCTGTGGTAGCAGTTGTGACTCCCATTGTGGTTGTCTCTCCAGGTTTTGTTGTTCCCAGGGCTGTAGTTCTTGGTACAGTGGTGGTTGTGGTCACAGAGGGTTTTGATGTGACAACAGTTGTTTCTCCTGGCTTGGTTGTTGTTACTTCAGGCCCTGTGGTTGTGGTCTCAACAACAGCTGTGGTAGCGGTTGTGACTCCTGTTGTGGTTGTCTCCCCCGGTTTTGTTGTTCCTGTGGTTGTAGATCTTGGTACAGTGGTGGTTGTGGTCACAGAGGGTTTTGATGTGACAACAGTTGTTTCTCCTGGCTTGGTTGTTGTTTCTTCAGGCCCTATGGTTGTGGTCTCAACAAGAGCTGTGGTAGCGGTTGTGACTTCTGTTGTTGTTGTCTCTCCAGGTCTTGTTGTTCCTGTGGTTGTAGTTCTTGGTACAGTGGTGGTTGTGGTCACAGAGGGTTTTGATGTGACAACAGTTGTTTCTCCTGGCTTGGTTGTTTTTACTTCAGGCCCTGTGGTTGTGGTCTCAACAACAACTGTGGTAGCGGTTGTGACTCCTGTTGTGGTTGTCTCCCCGGGTTTTGTTGTTCCTGTGGTTGTAGATCTTGGTGCAGTGGTGGTTGTGGTCACAGAGGGTTTTGATGTGACAACAGTTGTTTCTCCTGGCTTGGTTGTTGTTTCTTCAGGCCCTGTGGTTGTGGTCTCAACAACAGATGTGGTAGCGGTTGTGATTCCTGTTGTGGTTGTCTCTCCAGGTTTTTTTGTTCCTGCGGTTGTAGTTCCTGGTACAGTTGTGGTTGTGGTCACAGAGGGTTTTGATGTGACAACAGTTGTTTCCCCTGGCTTTGTTGTTGTTTCTTCAGGCACTGTGGTTGTGGTCTCAACAACAGCTGTGGTAGCGGTTGTGACTTCTGTTGTGGTTGTCTCTCCAGGTCTTGTTGTTCCTGTGGTTGTAGTTCTTGGTACAGTGGTGGTTGTGGTCACAGAGGGTTTTGATGTGACAACAGTAGTTTCTCCTGGCTTGGTTGTTGTTACTTCAGGCCCTGTGGTTGTGGTCTCAACAACAGCCGAGGTAGCGGTTGTGACTCCTGTTGTGGTTGTCTCTCCAGGTCTTGTTGTTCTCAGGGTTGTAGATCTTGGTGCAGTGGTGGTTGTGGTCACAGAGGGTTTTGATGTGACAACAGTTGTTTCTCCTGGCTTGGTTGTTGTTTCTCTAGGCACCATGGTTGTGGTCTCAACAACAGCTGTGGTAGCGGTTGTGACTCCTATTGTGGTTGTCTCTCCAGGTTTTGTTGTTCCTGCGGTTGTAGTTCCTGGTACAGTGGTGGTTGTGGTCACAGAGGGTTTTGATGTGACAACAGTTGTTTCTCCTGGCTTGGTTGTTGTTTCTTCAGGCACTATGGTTGTGGTCTCAACAACAGCTGTGGAAGCAGTTGTGACTCCTGTTGTGGTTGTCTCTCCAGGTCTTGTTGTTCCCAGGGTTGTAGATCTTGGTGCAGTGGTGGTTGTGGTCACAGAGGGTTTTGATGTGACAACAGTTGTTTCTCCTGGCTTGGTTGTTGTTTCTCTAGGCACTATGGTTGTGGTCTCAACAACAGCTGTGGTAGCGGTTGTGACTCCTGTTGTGGTTGTCTCTCCAGGTCTTGTTGTTCCTGCGGTTGTAGATCTTGGTACAGTGGTGGTTGTGGTCACAGAGGGTTTTGATGTGACAATAGTTGTTTCTCCTGGCTTGGTTGTTGTTTCTTCAGGCCCTGTGGTTGTGGTCTCAACAACAGCTGTGGTAGCGATTGTGACTCCTGTTGTGGTTGTCTCTCCAGGTCTTGTTGTTCCTGTGGTTGTAGATCTTGGTGCAGTGGTGGTTGTGGTCACAGAGGGTTTTGATGTGACAACAGTTGTTTCTCCTGGCTTTGTTGTTGTTTCTTCAGGCCCTGTGGTTGTGGTCTCAACAACAGCTGTGGTAGCGGTTGTGACTCCCATTGTGGTTGTCTCTCCAGGTTTTGTTGTTCCTGCGGTTGTAGATCTTGGTACAGTGGTGGTTGTGGTCACAGAGGGTTTTGATGTGACAACAGTTGTTTCTCCTGGCTTGGTTGTTGTTTCTCTAGGCACTATGGTTGTGGTCTCAACAACAGCTGTGGTAGCGGTTGTGACTCCTGTTGTGGTTGTCTCTCCGGGTCTTGTTGTTCCTGTGGTTGTAGATCTTGGTACAGTGGTGGTTGTGGTAACAGAGGGTTTTGATGTGACAACAGTTGTTTCTCCTGGCTTGGTTGTTGTTTCTACAGGCCCTCTGGTTGTGGTCTCAACAACAGCTGTGGTAGCGGTTGTGACTCCTGTTGTGGTTGTTTCTCCAGGTCTTGTTGTTCCTGCGGTTGTAGTTCCTGGTACAGTGGTGGTTGTGGTAACAGAGGGTTTTGATGTGACAACAGTTGTTTCTCCTGGCTTGGTTGTTGTTTCTCTAGGCACTATGGTTGTGGTCTCAACAACAGCTGTGGTAGCGGTTGTGACTCCTGTTGTGGTTGTCTCTCCAGGTTTTGTTGTTCCTGTGGTTGTAGATCTTGGTGCAGTGGTGGTTGTGGTCACAGAGGGTTTTGATGTGACAACAGTTGTTTCTCCTGGCTTGGTTGTTGTTTCTTCAGGCACTGTGGTTGTGGTCTCAACAACAGCTGTGGTAGCGGTTGTGACTCCCATTGTGGTTGTCTCTCCAGGTTTTGTTGTTCCTGCGGTTGTAGTTCCTGGTACAGTGGTGGTTGTGGTCACAGAGGGTTTTGATGTGACAACAGTTGTTTCCCCTGGCTTTGTTGTTGTTTCTTCAGGCGCTATGGTTGTGGTCTCAACAACAGCTGTGGTAGCGGTTGTGACTTCTGTTGTGGTTGTCTCTCCAGGTCTTGTTGTTCCTGTGGTTGTAGTTCTTGGTACAGTGGTGGTTGTGGTCACAGAGGGTTTTGATGTGACAACAGTTGTTTCTCCTGGCTTGGTTGTTGTTACTTCAGGTCCTGTGGTTGTGGTCTCAACAACAGCTGTGGTAGCGGTTGTGACTCCTGTTGTGGTTGTCTCTCCAGGTCTTGTTGTTCCAAGGGCTGTAGATTTTGGTGCAGTGGTGGTTGTGGTCACAGAGGGTTTTGATGTGACAACAGTTGTTTCTCCTGGCTTGGTCGTTTTTTCTTCAGGTACTATGGTTGTGGTCTGAACAACAGCTGTGCTAGCGGTTGTGACTCCTGTTGTGGTTGTCTCTCCAGGTCTTGTTGTTCCAAGGGCTGTAGATATTGGTACAGTGGTGGTTGTGGTCACAGAGGGTTTTGATGTGACAACAGTTGTTTCTCCTAGCTTGGTTGTTGTTTCTTCAGGCACTATGGTTGTGGTCTCAACAACAGCTGTGGTAGCAGTTGTGACTCCTGTTGTGGTTGTCTCTCCAGGTCTTGTTGTTCCCAGGGTTGTAGATTTTGGTGCAGTGGTGGTTGTGGTCACAGAGGGTTTTGATGTGACAACAGTTGTTTCTCCTGGCTTGGTTGTTGTTTCTTCAGGCCCTGTGGTTGTGGTCTCAACAACAGCTGTGGTAGCGGTTGTGACTCCTGTTGTGGTTGTCTCTCCAGGTCTTGTTGTTCCAAGGGTTGTGGATCTTGTTGCAGTGGTGGTTGTGGTCACAGAGGGTTTTGATGTGACAACAGTTGTTTCTCCTGGCTTGGTTGTTGTTTCTTCAGGCCCTGTGGTTGTGGTCTCAACAACAGCTGTGGTAGCGGTTGTGACTCCTGTTGTGGTTGTCTCTCCAGGTCTTGTTGTTCCAAGGGTTGTGGATCTTGTTGCAGTGGTGGTTGTGGTCACAGAGGGTTTTGATGTGACAACAGTTGTTTCTCCTGGCTTGGTTGTTGTTTCTTCAGGCCCTGTGGTTGTGGTCTCAACAACAGCTGTGGTAGCGGTTGTGACTCCTGTTGTGGTTGTCTCTCCAGGTCTTGTTGTTCCAAGGGTTGTGGATCTTGTTGCAGTGGTGGTTGTGGTCACAGAGGGTTTTGATGTGACAACAGTTGTTTCTCCTAGTTTGGTTGTTGTTTCTTCAGGCACTGTGGTTGTGGTCTCAACAACAGCTGTGGTAGCAGTTGTGACTCCCATTGTGGTTGTCTCTCCAGGTTTTGTTGTTCCCAGGGTTGTAGATCTTGGTACAGTGGTGGTTGTGGTCACAGAGGGTTTTGATGTCACAACAGTTGTTTCGCCTGGCTTGGTTGTTGTTTCTTCAGGCCCTGTGGTTGTGGTCTCAACAACAGCTGTGGTAGCGGTTGTAACTCCTGTTGTGGTTGTTTCTCCTGGGCTAGTTGTGGGTCTTGTTCGGGGTGTTGTTGTAAACCTGCCTCCGGTAACTGGTCTTGATGTTGTCTTTTCAGGTGCAGTTGTTGTTTCCTTAGGCACTATGGTTGTGGTCTCAACAACAGCTGTGGTAGCAGTTGTGACTTCAGTTGGTGTTGTCTCTCCTGGTTTGGTTGTTCCTGTGGTTGTAGATCTTGGTGCAATGGTTGTTGTGGTGACAGATGGTTTTGATGTCACAACAGTTGTTTCTCCTGGCTTGGTTGTTGTTTCTTCAGGCACTATGGTTGTGGTCTCAACAACAGCTGTGGTAGCAGTTGTGACTCCCATTGTGGTTGTCTCTCCAGGTTTTGTTGTTCCTGTGGTTGTAGATCTTGGTGCAGTGGTGGTTGTGGTCACAGAGGGTTTTGATGTGACAACAGTTGTTTCTCCTGGCTTGGTTGTTGTTTCTTCAGGCCCTGTGGTTGTGGTCTCAACAACAGCTGTGGTAGCGGTTGTGACTCCTGTTGTGATTTTTTCTCCAGGGCTGGTTGTTGGTCTTGTTCGGGGTGTTGTTGTAAACCTGCCTCCGGTAACTGGTCTTGATGTTGTCTTTTCAGGTGCAGTTGTTGTTTCTTCAGGCACTTTTGTTGTGGTCTCAACAACAGCTGTGGTAGCGGTTGTGACACTTGTTGTGGTTGTCTCTCCAGGTTTTGTTGTTTCTGTCGTTGTGGTCTCAGGTGCCTGGGTAGTTGTGCCTGTAGTTGTTGTGGCTTCTTTACTTGTCGTTGTTGGTATAGTTGGGGTTGTTGTTTCAGCAATTATTGTTGTTTTCTCTGATGTAAAACAAAACAGTTCACAAATTATCAATTTAAATTCCTAAAACCAACCAGTCATTTTTTATTGTTTTGTCCCGGAAAGTATTTCTCTTTTATAGTTTCGTTGTTTTCTTTACCTTTAGTTTTGCTTGTAGTTGTGCTGAATGTAAAGGGGGTTGTAGTGGGGGCTGGGCTTGTTGTTGTCGTGCATGTGTACGTCGTCCTTTCTATTTCCCCATTTTTTCCACACACAGCCTTCATGCACATTTCCATTCCATCGGTGGTATCGTAGAGTACATCCCCATAGTTGTAATATTTTCCACCATAGTAGCACCTACAGTCTGTGGAGCAACACATCAAATTTCAGATTCATGATGTTTTTCAGTCAGTGTAAGTTGTAAATAGTAGTGTCTTAGTGTATGTTTATCTATAGATTAAAATGTTTAGAGTAAGTGTACCCATTCAGCCCACCAAAATCTAAGTTTACATATTTTTCATAGATACTAATATGGTTTATAAACATGATCATTTGTTAAAATGAAGGATTAATATCTCATTTGAAAGTACATTTATTTGCATATGTATATTTTAAAGAACAAATTAAAGAAATTTTATGAATAAAGTCAAAAGTCTGGCACGGGCTTTATTGGTACTGAAGTGCCATTTAAGTCCACCTGTGTTCCAAATAAGCCCACAATCACATTTATTGACAGAAATTTAAACATTTATTATATTTTTCAGGTAGTAAACATATTCATTCAGTTACATGTTATACATGTTAAACACAATTTATTTTTTGAACTTGGATTTAATGTTTTGCTTGTATCAATGGACTTCCACAAACATGACTAAGTTGTCAAACTAATTTTCGTTGTCTTCAGTATTTAACATTTCATTGAACATTTTATTTAATATTGACAAAATAAAACAATGTATCTGTTTTTTAAAAGTATTCAATGACATTACAGTCCATCAACAATATCTTTTTGAACTTGGATTTAATGTTTGGTTTGTAACAATGAGGATTTTAGGACAGTTGCTGTAATTGTTCCTATTTGTTTTCATTTTTCTCACTGTAAACAAATTATTATGCAAAATTAACTTACATAACAATTCTTCTGGGCAGCGTGTGATCTGTGATGTACTCGTGTTAATGAAGTTTGTGAGGTATAACAACATCCAACACAGGATTACAGTGAAAAGCTATCAAATCTCAAAATTTCAGTCTTTCCTACTGAAACATATAAGATGGGCTTAAATGGAACACACTGGACTTAAATGGTTCTACAGTGACTACCAGGGAAATGAAGATAATATGTTCTCACCAAAATGAAACAAATGTGTAAAGAAATGCCTGTAGTCTAAATATGCTGTAAAACTTGCCATCACAGTGATCCCTCTTTTGCCAAACTTTCTGAATTATCAAGGAATTCTTGTTCCAAGTTAGCTTACACTAGCTGTTTTTTGGGTCACTGTACCATTTAAGCCCACCTTGGAAAAAAGACATTTTTTGAAAATATTTCACCCACCCAAACCCTTTTTTGTGTCTTCATTTGAAGATTTATGTAAAATGAATCAGAAAACACTTAGTTTGTGTACTTATCATGTTTAATCCTTAAGCAGTGTATCTATCAATAGGGCTACATGTATTGACTAGTGATTAGCTCGCTACGCTAGCTAGCATGACTCATATTTTCACATAAAACTAAATAGTAAGAAATGACAAAAAACTACTTGTTTGTACACAAAAAAAAATCAGTAATTTCTCAAATTACATGATATGAATGTACTTAACAAGTCACGGCTGAAAATAGTTGAAAAGAGGTTCTTTCTGAGGGGTCCCAAAACAACAAAGGCGACTTTATCAGAGCCTCCTTGAGACTGCATGAATGTAGGCGAGCCTTATTTAATATCAACAAATGTGATTGGTGCCAAACAAAAACTGACATATAATTAAGAAATTGTGTGATTGGACCAAATAATGTATAACATCAGACAGGCCCCTCTTTTTTTTACACTGACTTCAAAGTTGCAAGTGGGCTTAAATGGTGCCTGGGCTTAATGGGTACACTTACCCTACCTTTAGTGTGCATATGTGTACTTACATTCATCTTTGTGGTCGCATGTAATTCCATTTCCTTTACATTCACTGAAATAGAAACAAAACAAGATGTGTTATCACTCAGTGGTCTGTCATTCAAAGTAAAATTTACCACACAAAAATTACAAAATTTAAATTCTCTAAAATCAAATATATTCTCTGGCCTTTTTCTGTTCATCTTAGATTTAAATTATTCTGTATGGGAAGACTCTCCACAGTTAACAGTGTCTCTCTTATTTGCATACATTCATGATGTTACTAACAACAGTCTTTCTTAAACTTTTTCAAAAATCATAAGTTACCCCTTTTAAAAAGAAGTCAAAACCAGGGGGGGGGACTAACTTTTAGTCCAAGCTTTTATTCTCTTGCCTGAAGCTGGTATGAAATTATGGTAGCGTGTTCTCTGCCAAACTTAGGGTCCCTGCTTTCTACAGCTGAGAGGTAGATTAGATACAGATTGTATTTTGACAGATTTACCTTCAGTGGAGAAATATCATGAACGTCTGACGAAATCTAAATTATTTTTTGCTCAGTTTTAGTCATCAAAGATCTATTTTTGGCTAGTCTTAGTTTGATCTTTCTCATGGAAAAAAGGCTGCTGACAATTTTTTGTCAGAGTTTTAGTCAGCAAAAAATTAACACTGGGTGTGAGGGACCCTGTCTGCTCTGACATTGTCAAAATAAGATAAAATAAACTGTCACTTTTTTAGAAAAAAAAAAAAAAGATTTGGTGGGAAAAAAATGAATTTTTGAGATTTTAAAGTCATATATATAAGAAAACTTATTGTAAGTGTTTAAAAAGCATGCCAGTGAAAAATGTGTGACACACAGAAGTCCACAAAGAACTGTGCCTTTTGAAAACTTCTCTCATAAATAGGACACTGGCAGAGATTGGATAGATAGGACTTTATCATTTTGATGAATAAGCTGGGCAAAGTGAGAGTACTGTCACTCAAAAATATTGGTAATCCAATCAGTATCCTAGATAACCTTTTAAATCGCTAAAATGCTTCATTGCTGATTGTCTTACAGCCTTGATTCAGGAGTAATTCTATTAAAGACACGTACCAGCGGTAGCAGTTTTTGCTTGGAACTCTGTCTCCGATGTCGTAATGGTTGCCTTGTTCATCGTAGCAGCCGCATTGTTCCCAAGAAACACACTTCATAGAGTCTTCATCAAAGTAGGGATGAGTAGGTGGACACTTTGGATAGCAGCCTGTAAAGCCATCACTGGATGTTTAGTTGTCAGGATCACATTCAGAGTAGTCTACTTGTCCTTCACACATCTACACCTTTACCTCGACCCAGACAGGGCCCCCACACATAACAGTGATTGGCCGGATGCAGTAAATGCTACAAAGTGTTAATCCTTCTTTCTAGAGTTACAGTACTCCCATTACATCGTTTCATAAGAATCAGCTGTTCACATACTGTCATGCTAACTTCTCTGTACTAGCTACCTATAAAATCTAGGGCAGACAAAAACTCTCCATGGTCAGGGACCATCAAGTCTTTAATTACCCCTCTAGAACATTACGCTCCCAGAATGCATGTTTGTTCTAAGTACCTTCAGTCTATAACAGAGGTATGGGAGGTAGAGGCCTCTCTACCTGAGGATGATCTACCTGCCTGGGTTTGGGAGGAAGATACCATCTTAACCTTTCAAAATAAGTATAATAACTTTTTATTCCCTTTTTGAAAGAGCTTATAGTTTGGTGAGGGAGTTTAGAAACCAGGCTCTAGCTTAGTTAGGTTAGGGGGGTTTTACTCAGGGTTAGACCAGCTTGTAGTTATGCTTGCGTAAACTTCCTAACATGACTTGCAGGCTTTATTATTTATTTATTACAGTCTATATTGTTGAAAAATACTTTTGCAAGAGCTACAATCTAAGTGGTGAAAAGGGGGTTAAAGTGGTAATAAGAATAAGTTACAGGTGGCAAAAATGGTCAAGAAATGAAGAAGTGGCAAAAATGGGTGAAAAGAGGCAAAATAGGCAATTGCAAAATCTGGGTAAAAATTGAAAAAAAAAATAGGGTGAAAAAGTGGCAAAAATTGATAGAAAAATGAGTTACAGGTGGAAAAAATGGTCAAAAAGTGGTAAAAGTAAGGGGAAAAATAGTGAAAAGTGACTAAAATTGGCAAAAAGCAGCAAAAGTGACAAAAAGTGAAAAGGCAGCTTAAATGGGCAACAAGTGGCAAAGAAAGGCAAAAAATTGGGAAAATTGTGAAATATCAAAAAGCACAATAAAAGAGACAAAAAAGTGTAAACAGTTGATAAAGAAGTGGCAACATCGGCTTAAAAGGCAGAAAAATTTATCAAAAGTGACAAAAAAATGAAAAAAAGGGGAACACATCTGATAATTAGGGCCATGGAAATATACAGACAAAAAAGTAAAGGTTGACAATTAAAGCCAGCTTCACACAAGTGGGAAAAAACTGATTTATGTGACTTGCAATGAATAGTCTCTGTCAAAGTTTAGCCTATGTTTTTCAAGGTTTTCTGGGTGAAAAATATTTCAAATGAAGACATAAAAGAGCCACGCATTGAGTATCACTGGTCTAGACCTGCCCATTTTTGTGAGGTGTCTTGAGATGACTTCGGTTATGAATTGGAGCTATGCAAACAAACATTGATTGATTGATTGATGCTGCTGTAGGCTAAGGCTGCATTCACACCAGAGCTGTTAAGTCGACTTTAAACAAACTCTGGTCCGTTTCCCTGGATAGTCCAGTTTGTGCAGACCAAGCAAGTGAACTCTGGTCTGCTTCGAAATGGGGGTCTCTGTCTGCTTCCAAACAAACCTAGGTCCGGTTCGTTTGGTGTGTGAAAGCAAAGCGGACCAACTTGTGAACCAAAGGCAGGAAGTGGCATAATTATTTATGGATATATTCATGGTATTTCATGGATGGAGCTTTTATACCACAGGTCACTCTGACCCATTAACTCACACTTATGGCAGAGTGCTGTGGAGAATTGGCCATCAGTATTAGCTTATCCTGTTCAAGCACTTCCAAACAAATTGGGGTTACTCTACCTTCCAGGGCAGTGGTGAGGTTGGAGCAGGTTCCTGATGGATTTCTACAGGACTTCATGCAGGGAGCTCCACAAGGCTTGTAATGCCACTCACAGCCTTCAGGGGCATTATAGTAGTCACAGAATATAGCTGCAAGAGAGAAAAATAAGTATGTCTGTGCTCTTGCCTCAATTTAGGATGAAAACTGATATGACTGTTGGTTAGCTAAGACTGTTCAGTTCTGAGTGTAACCAAACTTACGGCATATTTTTGGAGTTCTCCATCTCACGCAGGCCCCAGCCTCACTGCAAGCTTTGGCATAGGCAGCCACAGCAGTACAGAAACACTCGCAGTCACCGCCGCTGTCACAAGCACAAGAGTCTTTGATACAAGACTCCAAGTAAGGACCAGGATCCACCTAAAACACAAGGAGAGTAGCATGTTTAAGCCAGGTACCAAACACAGAGGTTAACCTACTTGTGGTTGAAGGAGCAATGGTGGCAGTAGTGGGAATAACAGAGTTAGGAACTTGTCTTTTACTAATTCAGTACAGGTGTTCTGCTGTTGGTCTGGCCACACCTGTGTCTACTGCCTAACTTGGGGTCAAGAGAGGAGAGTGAAGCTGGTTCTGCTTGCTGTCATCAGTTACCTTGGCATGGCAGGTCTTGAAGGTGACACTGCCGATGATGCTACACTGTCTCTTGGCCCAGGATGCGCGGTAACCATTGGATGCACAGGGATCAGTGATTTGCTGGGCATTTGGGCAGCTGGATGAAACCTTCCAGCTGTTACCAAACTCAAGAACATCAGCCACCGTGTCCTGGGACGGGGTAGTTAAGTCGTTCTGACTGTTGCCATCAAAGTTTCCACACAGACCGCAGACTTGACCCTGGAATAGATGGCGAAAGAGACTACTTTAAGAAAATACCATGACAGAGTACACCGTGACTCTGTGCTGTTCACAGTCACCATTTTTTTACTCATGAAGTGGAGGTTTGACTTGTCTGGGTGGAAGAATTACCTGGAGCTTTGGACTGACTTTGATGTAAAGACTGGTCTTCTGGTCCCACATGAGCACCAGTCCTGCCCTGATGGTCACCACCATGTAAATACCCATCTTGCGTACCTGTTCAGGGAACACCTTGGTGCTACCCTTGATCACGAAAAAGTTGGCGTCTTTAAGGTGGAATTCATTGTCCTGTGGAAATAAACAAGAGACGGGCATTTTTATTCTGCACCAAAGTTGTAGGGTCATTTTACATTTTCTTTTTGTTGTTATAAAACATCCATCCATCTTCCTCCGCTTATCCGAGTTCAGATCTAAGCAGGGAGGCCCAGACTTCCCTCTCCCCAACCACTTTGTCAAGCTCTACCCGGGGGATCCCAAGGCATTCCCAGGCCAGCCGAGAGACATAGTCTCTCCAGCGTGTCCTGGGTCTTGCTCAGGGCCTCCTCCCAGTGGCACCTGCCCAGAACTCCTCCTGGAGGCGTCCTGGCCAGATGCCCAAGCCACTTCATCTGGCCCCTCTCAACGTGGAGGAGCAGCGGCTCTACTCCAGGTCCCTCCCACACCGATCCGCCTGTCAATCTCCCACTCCATTCTTCCCTCTCTTGTGAACAAGACCCGAGATACTTGAACTCCTCCACTTGGGCCAGGATCTCATTCCCATTCCCAAATTTCAATTTAAATCAAACCTGCATTCATTTACGAGGGAAAGGTTTGGCACACTAGATGATTTGACACTTGACAACAGATTTTGTCCAATCAGGTGTCAGTAGGACAGTTTTACTGGTCCTGATGGAGTCAGAGCCTCTTTGATCTGAGGCAACAAGACATCTCTTTGATATTTCCAGGTTTTTAACCTGGGTTGTAAATCATCTAGTGTGTCTCCAGCCTGTGCTTTCGTGAAGCACTTGGCTTGGCTTCATGGTCCAGTGTGGACAGAGGAAGAACTGTCCTTTACCCTCAGTAGGATCTTGATGGTCTTGGAGCAAGTGGTTCCCAAACTTCCACATGGAACGTTCTCCGTGATGATCTGGAGGTTTCCTGAGCCCTGAGTCCCACTGCAGTCGTCCTATGGGAGGAGAAACACAAGATGCAAGAAGGGATTTGTTAAAAGCTTCTACACCTGAGCCTAATGATGAATCACCATAGATCATTTCAGTTTTAGTTAAAGTAACACATTTCAAACATCACAGTGTGTTCTTTTAGCGATAGAAGCAGGTGTGATCTTACCTGGAGGAGGGTGTATTCACACTCTCCGTTGAAGTCAAACCTCTTATCATCAAATGTGGAGTAGTGCCCATCGCCATAGATACTACAAACACTGTCACATACGTTGGTGGTACAGGTGAATGTCCTGTTCTTGCAGGTACTGAAGGACAGAGAACAGGATGGATTTAAACTTTACCCTCAACTAAAAGACTGACCACAAGACAAGACCAATGAGACGAAGGCTCGCTACATTCACAGAGAAGACAGTATACATTTCTGCTTGGTGACACTTCCTGGTCTGCTAACTCTCATCAGCTGTTTTGGGTGTTTTGTCAGAGGCAGGTATCAGGAATTATAAAATATCAAACATGAAATTTATGATTCCATAACAGTAACTCTTAAGGATTGTTGGAGGGAGCGGGATCAGGCTGACGATCGGGTCTAGCCTTAACTGGTCTAGTGTGTGGCCAGCCTAACACTTGAGAAATGCTTGTGGCATAATTGGCTGAAATTCTTGGCCTGATGGACTTGCACTGGCAGTTGGCAGCTGAGCTCAGTTAGTCGTTTTAATTTTTTTATCATAAAAATGAAGAAACAATGTTGGTAACTTTTCTGTGAAGTTAACAAAATCAGCCACAATACTGTGGCTGCAGGTGTGGCTGTTTTTTTGTTGTGTTTTCTTTTGGTGCAGCTGGATGATTCTAGAAACAGTCATAGGGCCAGATATACTAAAGGTTTGCGTGTATAAAAATGTGTGCAAACTCATTGCACACGCAAAAAAAGTACAAACTGATTTACTAACAGTGCGCGCTAAGGGTTGTGTCTTTCAAAGTTGCAAAGTTGCGCAGCTGCATCCAGTTAGTACGTTCGCCGCAATAAGTATGCAATATGGGGCGTTATCATGCAATTGTGCATGTACTGGAAGGAGAAAATGTAAATATTTTAGCACACGCAAAGTAATTCATCAAACCTGAAAGCAATTTAGCTCATAGAAACTGCGTCCATATTTAACACGTCTCGAAGGGAGGTGCAAACAGTTTGTGTGCATAATTGCGCACACATGGCTGCGGTTATTGTGGCAAGAAGGAGACATCAAAACAATGAAAGAAGACACAGTGAACGCTTTTTTTACCCTCGTGTGAACATTTTTGGAATGAATGAGGAAACAGTCATTAAAACATATCGCCTATTCTGCCTTGCCATTTTGGAGCTGTTGGAGGAACTCCGAGCAGATTTGGAGCCAGCCAAGAGAAGGAGTCATGCAACACCTGCAATGGCAAAACTCCTTGCAAGTTTACATTTTTTTGCGTCTGGGTCATTTCAGCATATGGTAGCTATTACAGCTGGGATCTCCCACTCACGTTTTTCTGATGTTCTGTGTGAAGTTGTAACACTTAACTTTTCTCAAGCTAGCGTTGAACACACACGAAGGGGGATTTTTAAGGAAAATAGAAAACCTTTTAAAGTAAAGAATATATCAAAGTGCAATAAACAACAATTCTGAACAAATATAATCAATAAATATCTCAATGGAGTTTTGAGTTTAAAGCGCTTCCCATTTAATTAACACCTCCCCTATGCACATCATGCGTAAGCTCAAATGAAAAGTAGGTCACAACAAAATTAAAGATTTTATCTCAGTCTTCATGATTTTATAATGAACTAAAAGTCCAAATCTAACAAAAACAGCAACCTCGTCCTTATCCAAGCACTTTTAAGTGTCCTTTAAGTCTTTTTCAAATGTCTATGACTCATGTAAACGCAAAGGCAAAAGTCTATAATTCACCAGTCTCCTCAGAAAAAACTCCACAATAAATCCACACAGCCCCCAAAAAAACGCAGTCGACTGCTAATTAGTGTTAAGTTTGATTTGATTTGATATGATAATACTTTATTGTCAGATGCAAGATCTGAAATTTGTTTTGCATTAAAACAGCAGCCTCGTCGTACACAATTCTACCAGGTAAAAAATACAAAAACAAGACGATCTCACCCAAATCCAGGAAGCATAATCCAACAGGCAAAACTCTTTTTCTTCTCCCCAACTCCCCGAGGGCTTCTTTGCTGTAGCTCATTTAAGTGTTTCTTGGCTTCATCCATCAACTCTTCTAATTCTGTAAGGTCGAATTACATTTTACGCGTTCGGCTCATGCTGCAAACCATGAAACACGCAAAACCCTCATTTAAATAGACGTGTCTCCAACAGGTTTGCACCTCTTGTCATTTGTGCATTCACTCTTAGTAAATCACCCGCAAACCGCAGTCCAACCCCAAACGCAAAATTCTAGATTGTGCATGCAAATCATTACATGCAAATTGGGATCTTAGTAGATTTGACCCATAGTGTCTAAAACCCCTAATTCCAGTACCTACTTTCCAAGCCCTACATACTTTTCAATATATATATAAAGCCCAGTATATGAATCCCTACATATAACACCCTAAATACCAAGCCCTATGGTATAATTGATTGGTAACTTGCTCAAAATACCCATCCCTAATTAAAATCCCTGCATCCCAATCCTTGAATACCAAGCCCTGAATACTAATCCCTATGTACCAAGCCCTAACTTCCAGTACCTGAATACCAATCCGTATTTAACAATCCCTATGTTTGAATCCCTGATTCCTAGTCCAGTACTGTAACACACCAAATCAAATGTTCCTTCATCGTTAGCTGAATAAAGCAGGACTCTTGGTGCTAATCCTTGTACTAACCAGGTGTTACAGTCCACAGTGAGAGTCTGCCCAGCATGGTATATCTGTCCATCGTGCACACATGGACACAGATTCTCTGTGACACAGCCTCCTAGTCCATCAGACACCAGGCCTGCAGGACACATGCAGCCTGATGTACAGCCTGTCGACACCTGCAGAGACACATAGGAGGATTTTAGTCCTGACAGCATGGAAGCATCAGTGAAAATTTTTGGTAGAAAGTGCCTGAGAGCAGCAGCAGCGCTGGCTTACACAGTCCATATCTAGGGTGCTGCAGCTCCTCTCACACTCTGTCCCAGTGGCTCCGACCGCAGCAGTGGAGCAGTCAAAGTAAACCTTGGGGGATATGCATTTTCGGGAGCCTATGGAGAAGGAACATATCATGACAAGGAGAAAGATGGATCCAAAACCCCTCAGCTCTGCCTTCAGAGGCTCAGTGTTCAGTTCTTCTCAGTAACTGATGCCTACCATCAGTGGTAAACTAAGTGGGTTTTTGAAGACTAACCTTGGTCTTGAGCTCCTGCGCAGCTGAGATGTCCGTGTCTGCAGTTGCTGTGAGAACGGACACAATGAGACAATTTTAGTGAAAATGTCAGCATCAAGAATCTTTCTTTGTCCTCAGTGCTGTGTGCTGGGGAGGCAGCAACATTCATTAGATGCTAATGTACCAGTGGTAAGGAGTCTACTAGCTATCACCTCAACTTATAAAGTCTTCTACCAGTTTCCACTGGGATTGTGTGGACAGTGTGTCATTGCCGGTCTGCATTACGCTGCCCCCTTCGTAAAGCGATGCGCTCTGCTAAAATCCTCTAAATCAGTTTGTTTTTCCACAACAGCAGTCTAGTTGACTAATGGAGCTGCAACTGTAGCTCAACTTTACCAAGCCTTTAAATGTACCGATCGTCCTCACTGTCATCTTGAGAAACAGAAACAGACTGCTCAACTTACCTGTAAAAAATGTCTTTAAACCTTCATTGTATTCGGGATGTTCCAGTACCATTTTTTCTACATTGGAGCCCTTGGCATCGCTATGCTTTGTACTCACCATGAGACGCCGTCTCTGGACACGACTTGTCCCGCTGGTATGATGTTGTCGTCTTTGTCATAGCAGGGGCAGTCTTTGCTTGTCACACATTTGCCCTTGTCATCCATGTAGGTCCCCTCGGCACAGCCGCAGCCGTCCACCGTGTTGAAGCCGGGCTGGCAGGTGAAGTCCACTTGGTTGAGGGATCGGCAGGTTCTTTGGCAGCTGGTCATGTTGTAACTGTAGACTGTTGTTGGGGGACACACCATGTCCTGGCCTGGTAGAGGAGATATGAGAGCTAGTCAGCTGATTGGTCTACTTTTAGGATATGAAATAAATAAAGAGTCATATGCTGTGCTTGGAGTGTCAAACATGTTTGTCTCTGAATCTCATCCATTCATTCCTAGATTAAACTAACCAATATGGTTGATGGGCAGGCAAGGAAAACTGCACCTTCTTCTTCACAATAAAGAGCCCTGTAACAGTGACGTATGACTCTTTGGAAGTTCTTTAGCTGGCTCAGACTAGTTTAGGCCAGATTTCCCTAAACACCAGAGTTTGGGTTGACCCAATCTAAGGCTTGTTGCAGCTGAATATTAGTCCAAATAACTTACATGTGGCTAAAAAGCTCCTGTCTGTGGAATCACTACTACCAGCAGCAGCTGCGTGGTCTCACAGTCTGGATGAATTATTAAAGGGTTAAAAAATCAGTTGAAACTATCCGTATGTCTGTGGCTTTTAAAAATGACTTCATGACCCTCCCTGGCCACACGGCTCCTGATTTGTGGATGCCTGCTGTGATCAGCTGTTATAGAACAGTAAGTGAAGAAGCTCCTGGCTGGCTCACCACATAAGTTCTTCCTCCAGCCCTTCAGCTGGATCCCTGCTGCTGAGCACGCTAACACGTAGGCAGAGACCGCCGCGCACATGCAGGGTTCACTCTGATCGCTGTTACAGCTGTCATACATGCAGATCTGGAAGAAGACAGAGGGAACATTAATGATGGACCTTTTCTGACTACATAATCAGGGTTTATTTACAGGAAATGCACGGGAATGCTGACAGGGATTTTTCATCAAATACGCTTAATGTACTGTTGTATTAAAATATGAAAGCATCAGCAAAAAAAATATATTAGGGCAGTCAAAACATTAAAATCTTTTATTGCATTTTATCTCAGAATTTCTGTAGTTAACACTGATTAATTGCATCCTTTTTATTGCATTGCAGAATTCCACTATTTTGCATTTAAACAGATTTCATGTCATTTTGTATTTCTCTAAATTAGGGGTTAGTGATTTCTTCTACAGCCTCTTTTTAATTAACATGAGACAGAACCAAAGTGAGTTGAGATTAATAAAGCATGCAATTATTTATTATAATTTCTAAAAAAATATTAGTGCACAAATTATGGACCCTAGTTAACCCCCTTAAATGCTAAAAAGTTGTAAGGTATTACTGTGTAATTTTTACTGTGAAACAATACAACAAAAGTAGTGTAAAATTGGGCCCCTATTCCAACCCCACCCCATGACAAAAACCTTAAGCTTTTGATAACTTTTTATCTCCGGTTGGTCCAGTTTATGCAAAAAAATTCTTGAGTCCATTAAATGAAATCCCTTGGACAAGTTCAGTCAAATGCGAAATGTGTGCTTTTTCCGAAAATGCCAAAATTTGACCAAAAATGGTTTGTAGTTCGGTTCCTGTACATTTTAGAGGATGGTCATAATGTAATTTTTTTTTTCGTCTCATCATGATACATATGTGTACCAATTTTGGTGCATGTAGGTTTTACCCACGGCCCTATCTCACTTTTGGCCCCGCCCAGTGGCGACTGCCTGATGGATTTGCAAAATTCCGCCAAAAAGTTGTTTTTTCTCTCAGGGGACAATTTTGGGTAAAGTTTGGTGAGTTTTTGAGCTTGTTAAGGCCCCTAATTAGTGATTTCGCATACGGAAAAAAAAATAATATCAGCTACAATTTCAAGAGGGTCCTTGCACCAAGGTCAGTGCTCGGGCCCTAATTATAACCTCCATAACAACAGTGGGAATGCTGAGTCAGCATCATAAACCTCCTGGTCTGTGCAGACTCACTTCTCTGTAGTAGTTGGGGTCCACAGCGTGGTGGCACGCTCGGAACACTCCTTTAGGATCCGTCAGTTGGGAACACCAGTATGTTGCGAATTTTTCTGATCAGAGAAACAGAAAGGATGTGATTACCACTCAAAAAGACATGCTGACTCAGCACTGTAGTTATTGAACGTCAAGATCAGACACCACGCCAAAACCACGATCACATTCTGATCCAGCAGCAGTTGGGTTTCAGCGCCCATCGACCCTAAAAACCCGTCAGTACGACTGAAGACACTGGGACACATGAATGAGGATAAACATTTGCCGTGGCCAAAAGAGATTGGAAACCAGTGGTTTAGCCCCGCCCCTTTCTCTCCTTGATGTCTGTGGGTTAAGTCACGGCATGAATTAAAGCTTGATGATCATCTGATCTGACACAGTTACCATGGTAATCGAGTGTGGCGTCTGACCTCGGCATTTATAAGTGATGGCGTCATACATAAAGGAGAGTTACCCTTGTTGATGCCCTGGTTGCAGGGATGTCCGAAGCGTGTCGTTACGTCAGGACAGCTGGCTTTGGTTTTCCACGAGTTACCGAACGCTGCAGCGGTGCCTTCCCCCAGACCGCTGCTCCCCGTGAAGTCATCATTCATTTTGTTGTTGAAGTTTCCACACAGACCTGATGGAACCAGATCCAAACGTTTGTTTTCCTCCTCTGTAACACCAGGTAAGGCTCTTTGGAAGACAGGGATGTGGAGACTTACCGCTGGTTGACCCTTTATAAGACGGATCCACCGTGACGAAGACCTGCATTTTAGGGACCTGCTGGATGATGATCCTGACGCCCGGCTTGATAGAGACGAAAACGTAGAAGGAGGACTGGGTGTAAGCTACGAGCTCCGCTGCAAAGGTAGAAACATCAGAAAACTCAGAGTCACGACCTTTTCATTATTCTGTATTTTATTTATCACATTTAATCTGGGGTCTCCCATTAGCACTAGTGCTTTTAATCTGAAAGACCATTATACAAACATTTAACTAACTTCAAATTTAGTTTCTTAATATCAGGATTAAATAAACATGCTCTGATAGCAGAGGTCACATTAAAGCAGACCTCTCCTATCTAAGAAAAACTAAGCCCCCCCAGGACCCAAAAAGGTTAAACATTCATTTTAAATGTTTTAATTGAGAATACCTCAACATTATAGGCCTACATACACTTGTTCTTGACTAATCTATGAATAAACTATCCATTATTATGGCCCTGTATTAGAGCCACAGCTTTAAAATGATAAGAACAAAAAGCATCTATAACCTGACACGCCAGATGGATTTGCTTCACACATCCATCTGGTAAACCACCCATAGACGGTGTTTAGAAAAGGGCAGAGCCTTTGAAACAAAACTTGGAGGGTGATTGGATGAACGTTCTGTCACATCTTTAAAGGCCAATCAGAGTTTCAAACATGTTACGTAGTCACTACGAGGAGTAAACTCCATAGAGAACTGCATAACGGTAACCATGGCGACTGTAGACATATCAGTACACGACTTTTGTCGTTCTGATAAAACTGGTGCTTTAGCAGCATCCACACTCATGTCTTCCGCCATAATTGCACCAGCCTCTTGTCACTGCTTGCCGACGTCACAACTCTGCTGCACCTGAAAGTACTGCCCCAGTCGCTGATTGGTCCTGTCACTTTCTAACCGGCCCAAACGGTTCAGACAGGAGCTTTGAAGATGGATTCACCAGTGAGAAACACGGAAACGGGCGAATCCATCTGCTTTGCAAGGTTAACCTAAGCATTTTCAAGTTAAAATCATTAATGTACAAGAAAAAAATCACTTAAAGGTCGGAAATATACTTGAACCAAAATGTAGAATCTTGAAATTTTAAAGTGAAAAGTCAACCTGTGTTTTAAGTTTGTTTTTGTTTTTTTAAATTGACTTTACGCTGTCGTAGATTTATGATGCTAAAAACTTGATATTTATGAATTTCTAATGTCAAAATTTCAAACTTTTTAAACTCAAAAGTGTTTTGCTTTTCGTAGTTTAAAAGTTATTTATCTTTGAATAACGTGTCTCTCAGAAGGCTTACTGGACTTGCAAAAAGACAGAAATCCAGGAACATCTGCATCTGATGGACTGTTTATGACCTTAGGACAGGAAAGTCTGGACCTCTGACAGAGAAGATTGGTACACTGACATGTTAGCGTCTTCCTGCAGAGCTTGTCTATTCCTCCTCATGGAGTTTACCTTTAAAGATTCTGCTCTTCCTTACACTGTCTCTGGCTTGCTTCCCTGGATGAAAGATTTCCCAGCAAACAGGATATCAGGTTAACATCTCCTAAAATAGAAGTTACTCACAAATCGCCACTGGAAGCTCTGTCTTAATCCGGTTCATCTGAACGCCCCCAGTACGTCTGACTTTTATCACCTGCCATGTTGGAGAGAGATATGGATTAGGTTTGATCAAATCCATCAGTATTTACAGCCCAAGCATTCAACATTTCAAGCTAAGCAAGGCCACTGGATCCACCTGAGTCCACTGCATCCAACCCAGTCCCCTCAGATGTATTTATGGACCAGAGCAGAGAGACTTTAATAATCAGAGTTTCAGACTGACTGGATCTACCACAGGAACATCTGTGTGACCAGCTACTCTCTTTAAATCTTTTTAAAAATTAAGGCTGAGAAGTTTGACTCCCCAACCAAAATGATTTAAATCAGATTAAAGAATTACTGCACATGTAAACACTGCTGATATATATCAGTGCTTTCCTCCTTTCACTGTTTTCAGCCCAGCAGCTGTGGCATCGAGTCCACAGTGGTCTAGTCATTCAAACATGATACTTTATTGAACACTTGATCATGTGACTTTGTAGGGTTATTCATGACTTCACTAACAGATCCCTGTGTGATCCAAAAATGTAAATGCTTTTATCAGCGTGTATCCCAGTAACATGGCGGTGTGGAGCTTACCACAGCGTTGTTTACGGCGACAGTCACCGCTCTGAGGCATGTCTTAGTCTCAGAGGCGCCACACTTCTCCAGATCCACCATCAACCTGAAATTAACGGCGCCGTTGTACTGTAGAGACATTAGAACAAGCTTTATTAGAGGCTGACATACTGAAGAATCATCACTGTTACATGTTCAAGACTGAAGGCCGACTCTGACGGTCCCCGCTGTAGATGTCTACACTTTCAGGCTCCTGACATGCGTCTTTGTGGGTGTCATGTTGGAGGGGGGTAAGCAGGGCTCAAAATGAACGCAAGGCTAAGAAAGCTGGTTATGGTTAGGAAATCGCTCATCGACCGATCCACGGTGCTCAACACTGTAGTTGTACAGAAGCTGGAGGCATTGCACCGGCTAACGCATATCACTCCGGGAATCGTCCCGATCGTATGCCTTTGGACCCAAAGAATAAAAGTATGAAGAAGTGGAGAACTCCTTTGGCTGGAGGAGACAGAGGAGACGAGGAGAGTGGTGAGACCAGAGGAGGAAGCACCCCGACTAAGGTTAGAACCCTCCCCCTCCCCCCTTTTATCGCCCTCAAGTATGAGGGAGATAAAAGTGAAGAACATGTGATTTTCAAGAAGTACCCTAAATTAGGTCGTCCAACTGGAGAAGAACTTCATGTAGGAGGAACAGTAAGGGTTAGGGTTAGGTGCCAGGAAAGGTGTAACCTTGACTAACCTTGGAGGTTGGGATTACAGGGTTAGACACGTATCAGCCATGCTAGGGTGAGGAGTAGACGTGGGTCAGCCATGTTTGAGACTCACCTTGGTGAGCATGTAGGAGCAGTCTCCATGGAAAGTGTACTCTCTGCCATCGAATGTGTTGATATGAGATCCACCAATCACAGAGCAGCGTCCAGGGCAGTTCTCCTCCGTGCACTTCCAGCGACCCTTGATGCACACACTGTCAACACACAGACGAAGTTTATTTTTATCTTTTTTTTAATTAGCCTTGGTTTGTTTCAATGGTGTGCGGGGTGGAAGAAGGTTTGAAGGGCAGATCAGCAGATTGTAATAATCCAACACATCCATCCCAAACAGGATTACTAAAGCTGGGATGCTGTGCTTTTCTCCTGGTATGATTTTACCCTGATTCTTTGGTGCTGCTTTGATTTGTTTATCAATTCTAATGTATAATGACCTTGGGGGATTGAGCTTTTGCCATCGCCGCCCCCACCCTCTGGAACTCAATCCCCTTCCAAATCAGAAATGCTGACTCTCTGCTCACGTTCAAAAATTCACTCAAAACCTACCTGTTTAACAATGCATATAACTCCTAACCATTTCATATTTTTCCCCTGTCCCATCTGTGTGTTTTTTTGTTTTGTTCTGTAAAGTGTCTTTAAGTTTCCTTGAAAAGCGCCATATAAGTCTGGCATATTATTATTATTGTTATATTGCAACCCTCCAAGTATTGTCATTTAACAGAAGTAAATTCCCTTAACTTTTTAAACCAAATTAAAATACTCAAATTTTACAAAAACCAAGAAACATCACAAATAATATCTTAGTTTTTTCATAGCCTGGTGTAGCGGTTACCCTCTGATTGTTAATGCTGTAGACTAACGTATGTTTTTCCTTTTCCCTCAGAATTCAACAGTCAGAGCTGGGAATGGCATCAGTTAAATGCAGTTTCTGTGAGTTGGTACCTCGGGGTACCGACTGCTCCTAGTTTCTGAGGAGGAATTCCAAGTTTTTGGGGCATTTGGGATGACACTTCAGACTGGTATCACAGAATTCCCAAGTTCCAGGATTAACTGGAACACACCGTAAACCTTTGACTAAAGATATTTGTTCACTAACATTTTTCCATGAGGAAGTCTAGACTGAAACTTGCTAAAAACAGATAATTAGTGATGAAAACTCTGAGGAAAAGTTAGTTTTATCTCAGAGATTCAAGCAGCTGGATCCAGCATCTCTCCTCTGGAGGTCTCTAAAGGTGTGCCCCAAGGTTTGGTCTTGGGACCTTTTGTTATTTTCCATTTATATTAACCATCTGTGTGATAACCTGTCAAATACCTTGTTCCATGTATATGCAGATAACACTGTTATTAATGGCTGTTCATACCCAGGACTGCGACAGTCTGAACTCTCACATGCCTGCCTTCTGTGTTGACCTACAGATACAGTTTCCATGTCCTCCGGGCAGACGCTGCTTCACTCTGGTCTCATGAAGCTTTGATTAGAGAGGAGAGGAAAGCTCCTCTGGTGGAGCGTTGGTGGAGGAATGTTTGCCTCCATGAGTAATCGTGCAGCAGGACGCCACTTCTCTGGGATGTACGGCTGCTGGCTTTCAGACATTGGTGTCATTAAGGTGCAGAAAATGGAGCCTGGAGCAGCACTCATTTCAGCCTTTGCTAATGAATATTGTAATGATGTGGATTTAAGGAGAATGTATGACACAGTTAGTTAAAAGTACACAAACAAATTCTCTGAGGGTCTCCCAACAGGATTGACCACATGTGAAGGAACTAAACACTAAAGGTAACTCCAGTTCTTTAAAACTGGGCCAACTTTGACGCAGCTGTACTCATGGTGAAAAATGTGCATGAGGATGCTGCATGAATGCAGACATCAATGAGAAAATGACTCTCCAAACCCTGATGTTTTGTATTTTTGCAGCTTGTGAAGATGGGATGAATCGGTCTGAAACTTTAGAATCAGCTTCGGTGTAGCCGACCTAAGCAGAATGCTCTTATGTGTTGTGTGTTTTGATGGCTGCAGCCTGAAGCAGTGATCTGATTGGTTAATCAGTCTTACCAGGATCTGCACTGATGATAGTAGGACTGTCCTGGCTGGTAGACCTTCTTGTTATGTAGACAGGGACAATCCTCCACAGGAACACAGCCACTCTTACTGATATCGTCAAAGATGGTTCCTGAGGAGGCATTAACGTGATTATCATTGCTGTTGTTGTGTTTTATGCATGATTATTACACTGTGAGCTTTCTGTACGCACCGTTGGGGCAGCTGCAGCCATCGTGACAGTGGGTTTCACATGTTAAACTGGCCTTAGGCGTGCTGCATGTGCTGGGACATGAACTGGCACACTCCATAAACTCCATGTTGTATGGGCACGACTTGTCTGAGGAGACAAACGTTTTACTGTGACTTTAAATGCTACAGAAAAATACATCCATGTGAAGGAGTTCAGTCATCTTTATGTGTTTGCAGCCTTACAGCAGAAATCTGGCGTCCTCCATTGTTTGGGCGTCCCGCCTGCGTGCACACACTGCCGGGAGAACTCAGAGATGGTTTTGCAGAGCGAGGGGAAGGTGTTGTCGACTTCGTTGCAGAAATCAGTCTGACACACTTTAACGAACGCTTCGTTATCCAAAAGGTTCCTGCAGCCTCTGAACGGACGTTCGTTGAAGATCTTCTCACAGATATCCTGAAAAGACAAAATCAAAACAATGAGCTGGAAAAGTCCCTGTGAGTGGTCCTGACCCGCTCTTAACCCTTACATATCATGGTGGGATGTGGGTGGTCGTGTCAGCATGCTGAGCGGTTTATGTTAACCTTTATAGACAGCTGTCGTTTTTTTGCCAAGGTCAGACTACAAGAAACGCTGACCTAGGGTTTCAGGACCTGTTGGTCCTGAAAGTCTATAGATTTATAGATCCATTTTGTGTGCCAAATGACCCCTTGTCCACCAAGGGCTGGTCCATCCAAAGCTAAAGGCCTGGCTCAGGGAGAGAAAAAACTGGTCCAAGCATACTTACATCATGGTCTGCTTGCAGACTTTGGGTCCTACATGCAGGACTTGCTCTGAGATGGTAGAAAAACAGCTTCCAGTTGAGTCGTACATGCTGTGGTTGGGTCCTACATGCTGTAGTTGGGTCCTACATGCTGTGGTTGGGTCCTACATGCTGTGGTTGGGTCGTACATGCTGTGGTTGGGTCCTACATGCTGTGGTTGGGTCCTACATGCTGTGGTTGGGTCCTACATGCTGACGTTGGGTCCTACATGCTGTTGTTGGGTCCTACATGCTGTGGTTGGGTCGTACATGCAGTAGTTGGGTCCTACATGCTGTGGTTGGGTCCTACATGCTGTGGTTGGGTCCTGCATGCTGTCGTTGAGTCGTACATGCAGTAGTTGGGTCCTACATGCTGTGGTTGGGTCCTACATGCTGTGGTTGGGTCCTACATGCTGTGGTTGGGTCCTGCATGCTGTGGTTGGGTCGTACATGCAGTAGTTGGGTCGTACATGCTGTGGTTGAGTCGTACATGCTGCATTTGGGTCCTACATGCTGTGGTTTGGTCCTACATGCTGTGGTTGGGTCCTACATGCTGTGTTTGGGTCCTTCATGCTGTTGTTGGGTCCTACATGCTGTGTTTGGGTCCTACATGCTGTGGTTGGGTCCTACATGCTAAATTTTGGGCCTTTATGCTTATGTCTGGAGTTTTTTTGTTTATGTTTAGGCCTTCATGCTAGGGCTCGACGATATGGATTAAAATGTATATCTCGAGATATTTTAGCTATATCTCGATAATAAAGTATTTTAGCATAAAACAAATTATATCAATAAAAATGATATTTTCTTACTTCATATCTCATTTAAAAATATATCGATATATCTTGTAAACTTGATATATCACCCAGCCCTACTTCATGCTTACTTTGGGGATGCATTATCTTGTTGGGTCCTGTGTGCTTACTATCATTTTTTTGTAAATTTGCTCTAGGGGCCTGCTTGCAGTACCTTCAGGGCCTACCAGGGACCCATGGCCCACAGGTTTGGGAGCACTGATGTAAAGTGTAGCATGTACTGACCTTCTCCTTACAGACGGGGGGATTTACAGGCTCATTCTCCTCGCAGCTCTCTCCGGGGTCGTTCACTTTGTGGGTCTCTGCAAAGTCGGTTACGGTGGATTGAGCTCCTAAAAAACACATCACAACAGTCATACAGGTCAGTGTTTAGTTTCCTGCAGAGCTGTGGAGCTCTCTTAGATATTGTTAGGAGAAAACCTTTAGGACTTTGGTGGCTGTTTTTGGCTTATCTAGACCTACAACAATCTCCTGGTCTTCTTCTGTAAAGGGTTTAGATTACTACTGGAACTGTCAGACATGAGGATCCCTCCAGCTGTATGTTCTTATGAACAACAGAGTAATTATGTTGGAGAAGAACCACGTTGTCCTGTATGTTTGTATGCTGCAGCTGCTCGACCTGTTCACTATTTTCAGCTCTCTACTCCTTGATTACTGCAAGTTCATCCCTTTAGGGCACTTCAGAAAAAAACAAACACAGAGTAGTTTTAACCTGCATTATACTCAGCAAACCCTTTTACAACTATACACCTAAACTGAACCATCAGTGACATAATGACTCATTGACACATGGCGTTCATTGTTGCTGTGGATGCTGCATGAAAGACTTCTTCTGGAAACTGCCGTTCTGTTGCTGTATCTCATTCATGGTTGTGATGATTGGTGTGACAGACCACGATTATTCTCTGACATAGACTGTCAACCAGAACCTCCCATTCTAATAGATGAACCTGTCACCTTCCAGACCCCCATTATTGTCTGACCTGACCAGGCTACCTTTGGTTGTCTTTTAATAAAAACTGCTCTCAATGATGAATAAACAGAACACCGGTATTGGTTTCATGGATGAATTTCACATAATGAGGAAGAAAAGCATTCTGGGAGTGTTCACAGCATTAACCAGGAAAGCCATTTTTAACCACTTTTCTCCATCAATATCTGAAATTCGTCCATGACACATAAACATTGGTCTGTTTAGTAAATAAACCTTATGCAGTGACGTTTGATCAGGGCTTCTCTTCTCATTATATTCTGTGATTGTTTGGATGGACAGCTACCTGGTGGTGGAATTTAAATCTCTCTATGTCTACTTCCTGTTTCTTGGCATAGAACAATCGATGCAGTGGTCATTAGGAACATGGGACAGTGACGTTATTCTTCTGTAATGTTTTACGTTGATTGAGCCTCACCGTTATCCAGGAGATCGTTGGATTTGCCATCGAAGTTTCCACACAGCCCACACGTCTGGTTCCTGAAAGTTTCGGGCAATTCGATCTGTGAGGAAAGAAAACAAGAAGTTTGACATTTCAGTTACGGACTAAATCAAGAGATTCCACCATGACTTCTGTAACTCCTGTTTGGGAATATCTGAATCCTTGTGTTTCACCCAAGTATACAACTTTGTCATGATTGAAATTTTTGACTTTCTTAACCTTAAATTTGCATGTTTAGAAAGTCAAAGTTTTGAACTTTAGGACTTGAAAATGCCCCCAATATATATATATCAAAACTCTACGTTTGTTTTTTGTAAGTTTATGACTTTCAAATCCAAGAAATATTTTCATTTCCTTTTTGAAGCAAAGCTAAAAAAAAATTAAGTATTTTCTCTTTTTAAGAACTTTAGAAAACAAAAGGAGTCATTTGGTTTTTTTTTACTTTTTTATTTATTAATTTTTTTAACTTTTACCATAAATATTGAAAGTGCCAACAATCCACAGATTTATTCATGAATCCTGCTGATGACAAGAGGATTTACAGAGTCGCTGTCACACGAAGCAAATCAGGACGTGCAAATGTTGGCTCAGAGAAGCTTCACTGACTTTGTGGTTTTCAGGTTTATTCACTTTGTTTTCTCATTTCATCGAGACATTTCCAACAAGCTGCTCCTAACTGAGCATGAAGAATGCCTCATGTTTGTTTACACGAAGCAAAGAATCAAACCAACCAGAGACCAACCAGGACTGGAACAAGAACCAACCAGAGACCGAACAGGACTGGAACAAGGACCAACCAGAGACCAAACAGGACTGGAACAAGAACCAACCAGAGGCCAAACAGGACTGGAACAAGAACCAACCAGAGACCAAGCAGGACTGGAACAAGAACCAACCAGAGACCAAACAGGAGTGGAACAAGAACCAACCAGAGACCAAACAGGAGTGGAACAAGAACCAACCAGAGACCAAACAGGACTGGAACAAGGACCAACCAGAGACCAAACAGGACTGGAACAAGAACCAACCAGAGACCAAACAGGACTGGAACAAGGACCAACCAGAGACCCAACAGGACTGGAACAAGGACCAACCAGAGACCAAACAGGAGTGGAACAAGAACCAACCAGAGGCCAAACAGGACTGGAACAAGGACCAACCAGGGACCAAGCAGGACTGGAACAAGAACCAACCAGAGACCAAACAGGAGTGGAACAAGGACCAACCAGAGACCCAACAGGACTGGAACAAGATTTAACCAAAGACCAAACAAGACTGGAACAAGAACCAACCAGAAACCAAACAAGACTGAAACATGAACCAACCAGAGACCCAACAGGACTGGAACAAGATCCAACCAGAGACCAAACAGGACTGGAACATGAACCAACCACAGACCAAACAGGACTGGAACAAGGACCAACCAGAAACCAAACAGGACTGAACCATGAACCAACCAGAGACCAAACAGGACTGGAACAAGAACCCACCAGAAACCAAACAAGACTGAACCATGAACCAACCAGAGACCAAACAGGACTGGAACAAGAACCAACTATAGACCAAACAGGACTGAACCATGAACCAACCAGAGACCAAACAGGACTTGAACAAGAACCAACTATAGACCAAACGGGACTGAACCATGAACCAACCAGAGACCAAACAGGACTGGAACAAGGACCAACCAGAAACCAAACAGGACTGAACCATGAACCAACCAGAGACCAAACAGGACTGGAACAAGAACCCACCAGAAACCAAACAGGACTGGAACAAGGACCAACCAGAGACCAAACAGGACTGGAACAAGGACCAATGAAAGCCTACACATGGCGTTATTGTAGAAAGAGACTGCTATGACCCTGGGGGGGTCTTAGTCAGTTTTTGTTGATAACATCACTGATTGATTATTGATTTTTTATTGTTAATGTCTGCGTGTGTGTCCTCCTTACATCCAGCGAGTCCTCCAGGTTCCAGATCGCTCTGATTTGCAGGCTTCCGGACTCGACAACGAGACTAGACATGATCCTCTTCACAGACACGCCGAACTTCACAGTGGGCAGTCTGACCCTGAAACACAAACAGTCGTATTTTCATCAGAACCATTTTTAAAAACAGCAGTTAGCTACAGCTGTGGGGTCTCAGGTTAAATCAGCGGACACTGATTGTACTTATTGGTTAGCATCGTTCCTCTGAATCCCACCACAGACTCCAACAGTGGAGCTCTTCACAACCATGCTATGAGAGGCAACCTCTACCCTATGCCATACCGCTCCATACTACAAGATTCAATAGGATATACATCATTTTGAGGGCACATGTAGGCTTGAGGAATATTCCCTCTCCACAGAATATTCCTACTCCTACACCCCCTCTCTATGGATGGCAGAAAAATCAAACAAGTAATCTGAGTAATCTGTAGTCTCAGCCCTTAGTCAGTGGGTCAGTGGAGATGTAAAAAGAGGTTTAAATTTGATGTCAACCCCTTCAGGTTCAAATTTTGATATCATTTCAAACTCAAGAATGATGGTCTGAAAATTTCCCCCGTCAATGATAATAATTCTCTGACCCTAGGACTGATATTAGAGCAATAAATTAGGTCTCTGAATTACTGCCTGCTAAAACAGCAAACAATCATGGAGATAGTGAGTAACAACATAACCAGACGTCAGTGTGCGCTGAAAAAAGAGATGGAACAAAAAACAAACTAGCTAGTATTATAAGTGTTTATAGCTAATCAGAAAAGTAGCAGATACAATAATAATATAATGATAATAATTTTTACAAATCCAAATATTTCAATGAAATTGTGGAAACAGAAATCCAAATAAGTTCCACGTTCTAAAAATAAATGTTAAACACTAAATTTGAAAATACACATTTCAAAGTGTCAGAGGTAAATGAAGTGTTGAGGGTATAAAATAGCATAAAAGAAGATATTTTTCGTCTACAAGTCCTGGGAGATAAACCCCTGTGGCTGTGCCCTAATACAGGGGTACAGGGGACCCCCACTGTACCTGAAGGTGGCTGAACACAGCCATGAACATTCTAGAATAGTCATGTGGAGACAAGGCCGTCCATTAGGGGGGATAAAGGGGGAGGTCTCTGGGACCCAGCCAAAATGGGGGCCCACGGAGGTCAGCAATACCACGGTCCATTGTAAAGTTAAGCTGTGATAGCCATACTTCATATTTAACCTGAATAATAACCACTCTTATCAAAGAGTCAAAAATATCATCATTTTTTTTGTATCATTTGTGTTGTAAAAAGCCTTCTTAAAAATGTTAAACCCTCTGCTAAAAAAAACTGAAATGGTTTCAAAATTGCTACAATGGGTTAATCATGGCAATAAAATGATGGAAAAGGTGGTGAAGTTGGATTTTTAAAGTAGCAGAAGTGAATTAGAAGTAGCATAAAGGGGCATAAAAAGTGGTCTAAAGGTGTTTAAAATGTGTTTGGGATGAAGCATTGATATAAACTGGCAAGAAAGGGTTAACTGAGAAAGAAACAATAGGCAGACATTGACAGAAATTGGTTAAACTACTAAATTTGGGCATATCAAATGGTGAAATGTGGTTAAAATGGGAGACACTGTGTGTAAGAAAGTGGTAAAAAGGGGTTAATAGTGGCTATTTCAGCTTTTCCCAGAGGTGATGATGGGTGCTGGGGGGGCTGAATCATAATTTTACCTTGGGCGTCAAAATGGCGAGGGCTGGCTCTGATCCCGATGCGGAGGTGTGACCATGCACAAATACTACAGGCTCGTTTTAGACAAACTAAATAGGTAAGATGTCTCTACATGTTTTTAACTCCAGGCAGATAGGACAGGAAACTGTGGGGGTACGCTCAGGGTATAATAGGCTGTATTATAGTCACATGTAGGCTAAACTCACTTCTTTCCGTCGACCATCGCAGAGTTCGGAGTCAGCTCCACCACCACCCCGTCCAGCTTCATGGTGATCTTGCTGATGACGGGGACCCCGTTGACTTTGGTGCGTCTCATCTGGATGCTGTAGCTCTCATAGGATTCCTTACAGTCAGAGATCAGGGTGTGCTGGCAGTCGGTCGGCAGGTTGAAGAACTCTCCATCGAAGGTCTTCCAGTTGTAGTTTCCCCAAGTGGAGCACACTCGGTCGATGTGCGATGCTTTAGCTGAAACAAACATGGCAGCTCTTTAGTCAGCATCAGGACTCAGTTTACTTCTGCTCTTTGAAAACCCCTGTTTGTAACAGTGCCATATATCATATTATAATTAGGTGAGTTATCACACTCATAAAGGCTGTGCTGAAAGTGTGACTGTCATTCAGTTATCACAGAGATGAATGCTGTTTCCACGTGTCCCATGCTTAAAGCCTGCAGGAGGTTTTAAAGATGACTTAGAAGTAAACAGGACAAGATCAGAGAGAGAACAGATTTCTTTACAGGACCAACTTTAAGTTTGTCACAGTGATGCTTTACCTGAGCCAGTAGCTGATAGGTCGATCTAATTCATCAGGCTCTGCTTAAAAATACCTTCCTTTGGTCGGTGGCAGGTGCTAATTTCCCACCCCGGCCATTCTTTTGGTTTCTCTGATTGGCTGACTGGAACAGTTCGTCCAATCACCTTCTGAGTTTTTGTGTTTTTAGAGGTTCTGTCCTTCCCAGTGCCATCTATGGGGACGGATGTGGAATATATGCCATGCTATTGATATGTGAGATGGGCCTGGATCAGCTGTTTGGCGTACTACAGCATTGGTAAAGTCCTGTGATCCGTGCATCCCTACTTTCAACAATTACCCTCAGCATTTCTGTTTAATTCTAGAAAATAAACCTCAGTTTTATTTTCTATATTTAGTCTTTTTTCCCTCAACATTTCTACCTTGTTCTTGACATGTCAGCTATTTTAAATGTGTTCAAATATCCTCCTCCTTGTATTTTCTTCTTTCTCTAAGCCCATCCCTTGACTTCATCATCATTTCTACAAAGAATGAAAGTTATTAGGAGTCCTTATCCTTACATTTAATTCTGATTGCATATGAATTTCTCGCCCCATTGCAGATTTTTCATCATTTCTCTACAGTATGGATAAGTATACAGTCATTTATGGGTGTTTATTATGGCTCAGAACGTTAAATCAGGTCTCTCTTGACTGTAAATGTTGATATAGCTGTGGTTCTGTCTTGTTCTGAGTCTTTTACAGACATGAACCTCCTCAGATATCCGTCAGGTTTTTTGGATCAAATTGAAACCTTTGATTTTTAAAAAGAGATTAATCTGAACTAAGTCTGGGAGATTCATGAATCAATTCTAGCTTCATAAAAACAGGCTAATGGAGATTACTGATGGCTGTTCTGCACACTGTTTCAGTTTTATTAGGTTCTATTTAAATTTATATATTTTAATTTCTGTCTTGTTTTTAACCGTGTTTATCGTATTAAAGATTTAAAATCGTGATGCAGATGTAAAAATCGACTCACTGTGACTAACCAGCCCTAATCAGAGCCAATCAGATGGATTGATCCCCTCTAAATGTCTCCGTGTGTTTGACTCACCATCGTCAGACAGAGCGAGGACGAGCAGCGCCACAGAGATCAGCCCTAACACTGATCGTCGATCTTTGGTCCCCATGGTGAAGCTGAGGACTGACCCTCTCTGATGCTCTCAGCTCAATGCCGTCTCCTTTTATACCCAGAGCGTGGGGGCGGAGCCACTTCACCTTTGCAGGTAAGAAGGATCAGCGATCCCTCCCTCACTCTAAACATCTTCAGTGACATTTACATGTAAGATAAATAGCTGTCAGTGTTCGTTGTGTTACTATCTGTTTGCTGAGTAAACATGTCATCACCTCCGTCAGTGTACCAAAGTTCCTGATCAGCTCATTCAATAATCAATACACATCCTGAGACAGAGAGAGACAGGACGCCATCTAAAGAGCCAAGGTGACGGTAAACTTCACCGTCCCACTGTGGTCAGATGAGGGGGCTGGGGGTCAGCTTCCAGGGTTTCTGAGGCATCCTGGGACAAACTGGACCCAACATTAGTGAAGGGAGACTCCTAATCCACAGCCCCACCCCCCATGAAATAACAGGACTAAATAAACACTATATGGACAGAAGTATTTGGCCACCTGCCCATTACACCAACAGGAACTGTAATGACATTCAGATCAATGTACTGCAGCTCTAACAGCCTACTGCAGCTCTAACAGCCTCCTCTCTTCTCTGAAGGCTTTCTCAACATTCTGGAGTGTTCCTGTGTGAATGTGTGTCCGTTCATTCTGTAGAGCATTTATGAGGTCAGGCTCTGATGGTGGACCAGAAGGTCTGGACCACAATCTCTGTTTGCTGTTTGCTGGTAGGCGTGGCCTATTGGCTCAGTGGCGCCCTCTACAAATTTTCAAGAATTCAGTCCACCCAGCAGGTTAAGCCTAGGATTTCAAACATTTGCAAGCATGTGTGCTATAACAAGATGCACAAAAAGCAAGACAACAGTGACTTATGGGACATGCATACATACAAAAATATAATTGTAGTGCCCCCTACTGACAACAGTAAATGGAAAAAATAGGTCATAGCTCCACCGATTTTGTCTTTGTTGCCACCCAAAAAAATCAGCCCCAGCACACTGTTCAACCCAGGCTTCTGAATTTTTGTGTGCATATAGATCATCATCAGACCTACAAAAAAGCCTCTTGGACCCACGCCCAAATCCCAACAAGAAGTCCACCAGCTTCATCGCAATTTCACAGTAAGAAGTTTTTGATGGTGCCAAATGAATGTCACACCTTCTAACTTTTTTAAAACTTCATTCTATGTTCTTCAAAATTCTCTGGCAAGACAACAGTGTCACACTGAACTCACCTACATACAAAAGAAATCACCATAGCGCCCCCTACTGACAATAGAAAGTAACACCAATGAGTCATATCTTCAGTCTTCTTGCTGTACTTTACCTTTTAAGCTCTGATTAAGAAAGACAACCTCAATATTTTTTCACAACAGAGGCATTTTTTGAAGGATATCTCGCTGGAGATAGCAAGCACTTCAATATTTTGTCAACTTGCCGGGAATTATGTGTAACTCTCATACTGAACATGTGATTACTTTCAAATTTCCCATATATAATCAAGGTCATAGTTTTTCTTCCTATGACTGATTTCAACCACCAAGCTCAGATTTAGATAGAAACACCCCAATATTTGTTCCCAACACTGACATGTCCATCCATCCATCCATCCATCCATCCATCTTCTTCCGCTTATCCGAGATCAGGTCGGGGGGGCAGCAGTCTAAGCAGGGAAGCCGGGACTTCCCTCCCTCCAGCCACTTCATCCAGCTCTTCCCAAGGGATCCCAAGGCGTTCCCAGGCCAGCCGAGTGACATAGTCTCTCCAGCGTGTCCTGGGTCTTCCCCGGGGCTTCCTCCCAGTGGGACTTGCCCGGAACACCTCACCAGGGAGGCGTCCAGGAGTCATCCGGACCAGATGCCCGAGCCACCTCATCTGGCTCCTCCCAACGCGGAGGAGCAGCAGCTCTAATCCGAGTCTCTCCCGTATGGCCAAGCTTCTCACCCTATCTCTAAGGGAGAGCCCAGACACCCTGCGGAGGAAACTCATTTCAGCTGCTTGTATCCAAGATCTCGTTCTTTTGGTCACTACCCACCACTCATGACCATAGGTGAGGGTGGGAACGTAGATCGACCAGTAAATCGAGAGCTTCGCCTTTCGACTCAGCTCTTTCTTCACCATGACTGTCCCCAGAGCCAGCCTCTGCAGCCGAGGGTCGGACCGCCAAGGTCCCTGCCTTCGCCGCCCAGCTCACTGACATTTCATGTATTTGATTATGTATTATGTACAGGGGGCTGAGACAGGGGGTAATTATGTACAGGGGGTTTCTTAATTATTTCAATTGAAAGGTTGGGCAGTTATTTTCTTAATTATTTCATTTCAAAGATTGAATATGGCATATTTGAGAAGGCTTTTATTTTGAAAGTCCACATTAGTTTGCCTTGTTACTGTGCCAGATATATTGTGGGGTCTCCAACTATCACTCTAAGGTGGAATGAGTCTGTAGTAACGGGGGTTTCTTAATTATTTCAATTGAAATTTGGGCCGTTTTTTTTTTTCTTATTTATTTCACCTCAAAGTTAGGCAGTTTCACAATAAATATTGCAAATTTGAGAAAGCTTTTATTTTGGAAGTCCACATTAGATAGCCTTGTTACTGTGCCAGTTATATTGTGGGGTCTCCAACTTTCACTTTAAGGTAGAATGAGTCTGTGGTAACAGGGGGTTTCTTAATTATTTAATTTGAAAGTTGGGCAGTTCTTTATTTCATTTTAAAGTTAGGCAGTTGCATATTGCATATTTGAGAAGGCTTTTATTTTGAAATCTTACAAAAGACTGCCTTACTGTGCTAGATATATTGTGGGGTCTCCAACTATCACTCTAAGGTGGAACGAGTCTGTGGTAACAGGGGGTTTCTTAATTATATCATTTGAAAGTTTGGCCATTTTTTTTCTTATTTATTTTATTTTAAAGTTAGGCAGTTGCA